>NW_021852868.1:11779-32131 GCF_003651465.1 Formica exsecta | reverse complement strand
TTTTTTTTTTTTTTGATCGGGAAGTTCACGCAATTCGCTCGTGGGCCGTGGTGTTGCAGTGCAGTTTGAAAGCAAGAAACTGGGAACTGCGGGGGTGCAAACTCTTTTCTTCCCCTTTCTCTCTCTCTCTTTTCTTCCGATGGGTATATACAATATATACATAAGCCGTAAATAAACAAACACACCCGGTATAACTGGGAACATTTATGGCGCCCGCATACACGGCGCGTATGGAACCTTTATGCACCGCGGCCCGATAGACACAAACTACTTTAAAGTTGCACGAGCCGAGATCTAAGAGTACGAGAGCTGCACCTCCGCCTCGCCGATTTCTCCCCGGTATTATATCTCGTGCCATTGCGGCTCGAGACGGAAAATCAGATAGAGAGCAGCCATAGAAGAAGATGAGAGAAAGAGAGAGAGAGAAGTTTATGGTGTTCTGGGATAATACTTCTAAAAATAATCAAAGAGTGTAATGAACATCGCGAGATAGTACATTAAGGAAGAAACTCTAACAGAAACGATATAAATAATTAAAAAATACTTTATAAAAATAGATTATATACCAAACTGTTTTTTATATTTGAGACAACATTTTTGAAAATCAAGCGGACAATTATATTATGAATATTCAATAATATTGAACATTTAAGCAATGCCAGAGTGAATTAGATAAAATTACGCAGTAATTAGGTGTGTATTGTTAATTAAACGCAGCTTCGCGGAACAATACGTTAACATGGACCACATTATATTATTGCTCATATAAAGCTGCATTAATAATGCAATTATCGTGGCCACTCGTTACAGAAACAGTTCCGATTCCACTCGCGTATCATAACAAATCGGATGATAGCATTTTTAACATAAAGTTTGACCTCTTAGAAAGACTGCAGCGAGTAAATAATTGAACAATTAAAAGGAATTAACAATGCCAACGGAGTATTTACACGCGATCTTTCATATCATAAAAAAGATTTCAACTTCAAACGATTTCGCGGCACCTCGCAATAACATTGTTAAGCGCAGCTCAAATGCGGCAATATAAATTACAAAAAAATAAAAAATGAAAGAAAAGAAGAAAGAAGGTGGATGGATTCCATAAAGATTTTACGGGGCGCACGTTGCACGAATTTTCAACAAACGCAACGTGCGAAAGTAAAACGTCCCGCTTCGCAATTCTTCATTTCACTTCACGTGTTTTCGAAACAACACTCGACAGCTTCGTCGTAGCTACAGTTTTCCCTCGTTCCGTTTTATGATTATTCCGACGAACATTGATGCCGAGTATTTCAAACAGCATCGGGATATTTCTCCCTAATAACAGTCTTAATTCTTATTTCAATTATAGAATATTATTCAAACAATTTTCTCTCTCCCTCTCTCTTTTTCTTCTACTGAAACTTAGTGTGCATCACTAAAAATATTTTGAATATATTTAATATATTACATATAAATTTATATAAATATAACGAGAAATATTAAGATGACGAATATGCTTTCTATAAAATAATTTTAATATTATATAAATATTATATAAATATTACATAAATATTGATATAACGATATAACGAAAAATTAAAATGTAAATGACGAATATATTCCCTACAAAATCATAACGGTAAGAAAGAGATGTGTAATAATTTCCCGAGAGAGTTAATATTATATAAATATTATATAAATATTACATAAATATTGATATATATATATAACGAAAAATTAAAATGTAAATGACGAATATATTCCCTACAAAATCATAACGGTAAGAAAGAGATGTGTAATAATTTATGTAATTCCCGAGAGAGAAAGAGAGAAAAGATGATATATTGCGATGCTTAAGATGAATACGGAAAATTACAAAGTCGTTGGTAAAGGTACGCAACATTTACATCGTGTATAATCGAGATTCGGGGGAGCTGCTTTTCTTTGCCGACATTTCACGCGAACGAGCGCAAACGCGAAACGAATTCCACCGCACGGAAACAAACGGTGCTTTATGGCGGAATCCCGGTATTCGCCTTGCCCGCGAATAATTTAGGATTTAATTCGCTCGACCCTCGATAAAGGCTTTGTGCTCTCGCGCTATTGTTTTCTTCGTTTGACTGATTTCGGGGAAACCCGTGCGCGCGCGAGTAGAGTATACGCATATATAGATTATTAATACCTTCTCCCATATTTATACATATATTATCCGCATCCCAATATATTTAACATCGGAGTAATATTCAGTTTGCACATTACATGGTCCGCTAAATAGTATTACATAAATTATTTAGTGAAGCTTAGATATTTATGAATTGTAAACACGATCGTACACTGTTTACCGCGCTGTACTTCGGTTACAGGGGTATTGGAGACTAAATTAGAGATGACAATTGTTCCAATGTAGACAATTTGCGGGTAAATAGAGACGAAAGCATTGTTTTCCAACTAATTGGAATTGTGAATATATAACATATTTTTAATTCAATGATTAATTACGAGAATCGAAAGGTAAAATTATTTTAATAGTGCGTATCCGAAAAAAAGAACGTGATGATTCTTTTAAGATATAAAATTAATCATTTTTAATTCTATGAAGCACAATAAAATAGGAAATGTGCTTTCCCTATTTTTTGCAATATATATATAAATATAAATTTCGAGAATTTACGATTTTTTCCAAACAAATTTCATTAGTTTTCATATACAAATTTGCCTCTACGAGAAGCTAATCACAAGACGATTTTATCGATCCTGAGAGTTGTGAGAAGAAATGAACAGATACGATGGAATCGAAGGAGAAGGTCAAAATAGAAAAATGAGAGAACACGCCGGCGCGGTTAAGAAGAAACGCGAAAATAATCATCGCCCGGGTATCCCTTCGATCTCGCTATACGACGAGTTAAAATTAAAGAAACTCACGCGATCGCGCGTAGGGCACAATATTAGGGCGCCTTCGAGGTAATATTATCGAATTAAATTGAACTCTAGCAGAGCACCGCGTCGCGAGAGGAAAAGAGGGAGGGAGGGAGGGAGGGAAGGGAGGGGCGAAATTGCGATCAATCGCGTGCGCTATTCTTAATTGCTGGCCAAATTGGGCCACGGAATCGATATCGCGTGTATTTCGCTTGCTTTTTAGTTTTGCATTTAATTATTTCTCGGCTAGCCAATAATTGTCTTATCTGGAAATTAGAACGCGCGCGTATATTTCTTTGCATCTGATTATTAATTATCTAGCATCTTTAATTTGTGAATTTATGCGCTTTTAAGATTGTTATATTTTTGCTGTGAGATATGGTAAAATGATTTTTAGTATGCGCATTTTTAGTATGTTTTAAAAATATTTCTTTCAAATATGAATTCTTAATCAAACTCGAATTTTTTTAAAAGCTGTGCTAATTAAAAATTTAATTAAACATCAATTTCGTCCGAACTTTAATAAATATACTTTAATAAATATAATTTTAAACTCAGCATTAAAAGTATTAAAAATACCGTCTGTTTAATGATAGTTAAAGAATAGATGCTTCCTTGATATCGATTTAAAATTTATTTAATCGAAAATTTCTTGTATATATTTTTAATTATCATCCAAATATATCGAAGAAAATCTCTTTCTCGTTTGCCCTAATATTATAGAGTGAATACGATAGATGCAGCGGCAAAACAGCAGTGACTTAATCTTTGCAAACTGTCTTTAATATGTTGAATTAATGATAGAAATAAATCAATCAATGGTTATCAACGAGACACGCGCAACAAACAGCGGTAAAAATTAAGGCAACGCACGCGAATGAGACGACGATTGTGGGGTGCTCGAGTTCCACAAGTATATATTATTGAATTAAACCGTCCCGTTTCACCCCCGCGCCAACCCGGATATCCCGTGGCGGTGGAAATCGCGTGCGAGCCACGAGGATCGAGCGGCGACAAATCGCAATCGGGCCGCGTTTAAATGCACGTAAGAGGGCAAAGCGTGGTACCGTGTCATGTCGATCGCTCGGTGTATAATGGTCGGCGACGCGCGGAGAGCAATTAATACCGATATCAATCCGGGGCCCGAAGTTGACGCGCCGCCTCGCGGGGATGGTAATATCGATCGAGCGAGCTTTTATATCGTCCGTTGTGATTATTATATGATATAGAGACGCATATACATATAAATAATTTCGGATTATAGAGTCACAATGACAGCTCACGGTGCATTATTAATTACTCGCCCTCTCGTAAATGCCTTTCCGGGCATAATAATAAGTATGCACAATGATAACGTTTACGTTGTATAGAGACGGTGAGAGTACCGCATAGAAGCGTCGTCTGACACATAGAAGACGGTTTAATATGCCACGTGATAATATCTATTTGCAAGAAAGTAATATAATTATATCACGCAGATTTAATATTTCTCGGGATTATTTTCGCAAACAGATTTATGATAATGCATAATTTTGGTTGGAATAAATAAAAGATATTTTGTCGCTAATTCAGTGCCTGATCGATGAGGCAATATAATCATATGACTGATAAAACAAGTTAATGATTGATGCAACAAGAGAATAAATCGGGTTAATAATAAATAATGTACATAATGACTCATTTACGTCATTTAACAGTTGTTGAATGTTATCATTAATTTGATTTTGAATCAACTGTGAGCCACTTCTTCCTCTTCGATAGAAAATTATTTTTTTAACAATTTTTTCATTTTGATTTTCAACATTTAATATTTTTAAATATACATATATATATTAAATGTTTTACATTTAATTTTCTGTCAAGAGATATATTATAAAATGTGTGTATATGATATTTTAGAATCTTTATTTTGCAAAAAATTTCTTGTTTTAACGCAGTCGCGCAAGTAATCTCGTTAAAAGATTTTTTACATGACTCACGGGACTACTAGAAAGTGCTAGAAAAGTTTGCAAGTGTTCGAGGATAGTTTTCAAAGTGATGGAGAAGTTGTTTTTTGTACGATCCGTATTTTGAACGGTGCCACATCGAATTTGTAACCGCTGCGTCAACTATGTTCGAGCACTCGTTTCTCTTTCTGTATATTTTTACATCTAACCACAGAAACGCGCCGCTGAAAAGTGCAAAGTGCTCGCAGAAAGACTTTCTGAGATTCTTTTAACGCGCATCAACGGCGCGTTTAAAATGTTTCCATATACGTAAGTTTTCATTTATCTTCTTGTATATGCGATACATCATTATAGTACTACTACTGGTGAAAAGAGAGTAACACACATCTGACGTGAGGAGAGCTTTTATTCAAGCAAAGAGAGAAAAACACAGAATATGACATATTGAGTAATGTCGCACTTTCGAGTGAAATAAATTCTTTTCTGGAAATATGTACGAATTATCGAAGTGGCGATCAAACATTAGATAAAAAGAGCAAATATAATATTGGAAATGTGTGTGTGTGTGCGTGTACGAAAACCGAAAACGCGACGTAAGCACGATGTGCGTGCGAGTTCGTCTGTGCTCAATGAGCACAGAGAGAGATCAAATTAAAATTTATTATTTTGTATCACCAAGCTTGATTGGAACAAACAATCTATTAAATGCACAAATAAGACACAAAATGAATATAATAAATATATAAATAGTTTAATAAATTTTAAAAATTTGTGGAAACTTTTATTCTCAGAAACTCTACATTTAAATTACATTTTTTATTATTAAATATGTGTGTATATTTAATATTAAAATTAAACTTATCTTATATATATGTATATAATACGAGTATAAATTTTTTAATATTAAATAGATTCCAAATTTTTTGAAACTTGAAAATAATTAAATTCATCGATGATCTCATTTCGATAATAAACTTAAATTACTATTCAGTTATCGTTTTACACAAAAATACATCGTCATTCAAGAAGGAAAACTAGTATTAAAGGTATATTGAAAGATCGTATCAAATATAACGTTGGTATATTTAATATGAAAGCGGATTTAACGCTCGAATAGTAATAAAACGCGCTTGTCTGCAAAGTACATACTCTTTATCGCGCAGTATCAGTATCTCCGTTGCGAGAAGAGAAAGAAGCCATTGCAAGAGATCCTTTCTATAACGGAATCAGCATTTTTATTCGGATGATATTATTCCGCTCGAGCGACCGTCGAGCGAGAAATTCCTCCTTTGTTGGGCGCGACGTTCGTTTTGCCGTTAAATGCAAATTTAATTAGAAACTTGTCAAACGGCGCGCTTAAACGGAACAAGATGAATCGGAGTAGCGGTCGGCGAGAGGATTTGTATGCTTAATCGTCGGCTGCATTTGCTACGCGCCCTCATATATATCCTCCGCACGAGCGTCAATTTTTATCCACCGCGGAGATGCAGTCCTTTTCATCCTTTTTTCCAGACCAACACCCACAATGGCGTTGTCATCAATGGAACCTCCGCGTTTAGTTTCGCGACCGTCTTTAAATGTTTCTATTCTATTTATGCGCCAGTTTATTTATTGACGCGCAGCTCGATTTTTTTCGCAAACCTCGAGTACGTCGCCGCCATTGCATAGCCGATCCTTTGATAGCGTCTGCTTTCGAAAATATCACGATGAGCAGTTTTTTTTTTTAATGGTATTTTAAATATTTGCATTGTAAATCATTTTTTATTCTCTCTTAATCTGTTTTTGTTTTTTATTTTTTAATCGGAATTGAAGAGTTTTTTAAAAGTTTTTTTGTGTCTCTGTGACACAGAACGGGACGGCGATATATCTTTTTCGCCATGCAATTAGTCTAGAATATGCAACGAAGAAAAACTCGAACGAGGCAAATTCGAATCGTTATGTTGAATTAATCGCCAGTTAAATAACTTCACGCTCGATCGATGATCATTAGCATCTTCGGATGATTAATAAAACTATTCATCGTTCTTTTCTTTCTCGACAACCTTGCGTTCCGGCGTCATCGATAAGCTCGTTGCATCAATCATCTTCATCGAGCATGCAAATCTCTCGCGGAGAGGGGGAGGAGCAGCAAGAGTTTGCGATATGCAAGCTAATCGTGTCGTTAATTTTTAAAATTGTGCCCCGTAATAGCGACGTTTATTTAATACGATTGCAGGGTCGATGCACCGTCCGGGATTTTCATTCGTCAACCGGACTGGCCGTCCATTTCTTTATTATTTATTAGGCCTGTGATGCCGCGGATCTAGCAAAATAAGGAGTAGCTCTCGCAAAAGTGTATCGACCGGTTATTACATCATTACGCGTGATATATCGCGACCGGGACGCTGCGTTATTAATCACGGCACGCAGGAGATAAATTTTGATGCGATCGGTGCATGCGTACGTACGTACGTCACCGCGATAGCGGCTGGAAAAAAAATATGCGGCTGGATTTCGCTGAATTTATAACCGCGCCCCACGAATATCGCCGCATTAAAAGGTCTTCGCCCGTTTTTCCAGCGGTTTGCGCGCGGCTCGTTTATAAAATTATAAATTGCTCGCGATAAATTTAAAAGTTTCTCCGCTTATCCACTTCGTGAGAAAGTCATGTTGCATGGCCATTCGTTTTTACTTTTCGAGAGAAAGAGAAAGAGAGAGAGAGAGAGAGAGACAGTTATTATTAATATAAAACTGAAAGCGCGACTATCGTCGTGTTTTTATTAAAATTCTCGAATACCTCCGAGCATATGGAGGATACATTTAATGCTTGTATTAAAAAAAATAGAGACTTTTGAATATTTATCGCGTCCAACGGTCTCAGTCTTTCCAGCCCGGGGGTACATAGCCCTGCATTAAAACTGAAAGCGCGACTATCGTCGTGTTTTTATTAAAATTCTCGAATACCTCCGAGCATATGGAGGATACATTTAATGCTTGTATTAAAAAAAATAGAGACTTTTGAATATTCATCGCGTCCAACGTCTCAGTCTTTCCAGCCCGGGGGTACATAGCCCTGCATCTATATAATCACGCTTTCTATCCTGACCCTCTACAAACCGCGCGGCTTGTGTTTTTTTTTCTTCCTGGAAACGTATCGACTGGTTTTTAACGACACGCCAGCCGGCGTCCGCGCGTGCTTTCATAAATTATACACATTCGCCGCCTGGTTTAACAACTCGCGTAATTTCTGCCATTACATACCGGCGCAAGCCGATCCGAATGTGTTTCCGCGTGCTCTCTTTGTGTGATATATTGATTTTATGATAAAGGGTTAACACGCGTATTAAAGTTTTGTCGTTCAGCGACAAACGATTATCGAGCTATCTCTGTATGAAAAAGGCAGATCTCGTATGACATTTAGCGTTGAAAGGAGACGCAATTGAACAAACACTCTGTACAAATAATGATACATGTATAAAATATTTTCCATCCGTTCATTGAGATTGCATTTAAAATTTCTAGCAAAGCGTTTTTCATTTTCTCTTCTTTCAGTTTCCGTCCAAGCCTCTTTTCTTGCGAGTGTCTTTGGAATCGAAATAGTTATGACCTACGCTCACAATCGAAAAGACTGTCCCTCATCTGGATAGACCCTCTACCGTACTCTTCGATCCGCCCAAGCCCTTGCATAATCATTTCCTCTTTTCCCTCAGTTTTGCATTCATCGAAAATATTCGACTATCAAACGGAGCTGCAAAAGCCAATTTCTATGATAAACGTTACTATATAAATGTTGCTTGCGTAGCATTTGCCGTTTGTACAAAAGAGTGCAATGTGCACGGACGATTTCTCTTTTTTGTATCCTTTTTTGTCAAATTTATATCTCGGTTCTCTTGTGTGTGTAATCTCTCTTCACAATAATTTAATTTCTTTAATCATAAAAATGTTATATTTTTTTTACTGCATACAATTTCCTTTGTTAAAAGAAAGCAGCGCCAAATTAATTCGCACAGTTTACTGTTATTATTTTAATTATAGCGTTACAAAAATTTGTAGATATAAAAAAAATTTTGAATTTTGTAATTTTTATAATTATAAAAAAGTGTATGAGATAAAAATTAATTACTATTGAAAAAACATTATAAATAAAATGCGGACATGTTGAGCAATAATTGAAAATTCCTGTGCGTTTTTCTTCTCATGTTTAGTATTCTTATAGCTAACATAAAAAAGAACTTATTTATATTATTCTTTTCTCGCTATATCTAACACTTTACTTTAACGCTTTTCTCCTTCTTTCTTTTTTCTCTCCCTTATCATCTGTTCTTTCCTCTTCTTTCCATCGTGTTCGAAAGCTTACCCAGCAATCAAAGAGAGTAGTTACATCTCGTGTGCAATCAGTCTACTTTGTTTCCAAAGTTTCCACTCGCGCTTCAATCTGTTAAAAAACTTTCTTACGACTCTCTCTCCTTCAATTCTCTGTTCGAACGCGTTCTTAAGTGTAGTTAGGTTGCCAATTCGATCTGCGTCGGAATAAGTCTACCCATGTCTATCCAAATAGAAACTGTCCTGTCAGTGTCGGATAAAGTTTTCGTTCTTGTACGCAAACGGAAACCACACATGACGCGAAACGAAATCGAATAGACCGTCTTGTGCGTGAGTATCGCAATTCGCTGATTTATGCATATTGTTCGCAGCAATTTTTATCTGCGGTGAGACGTTCTCTATTCTTTAATAAGGTCGTCCCGTGAAAGTGTATTGTAAAACTACTGCATTCGCTGACGCGATCCCGGACTCCCGCTTCCTTGAAACTCATTATCGCGCGGGATAGGCAAGTGCCTTCGGCGCGCCTTCGCAAACTTGCCTTTACATTCATTTACTTTACTCGCAAAGGCGAAATGGAAATTGAAAATTTGTTGGGACTCCTTTGTAATCCCTGCGCATCGCCTTCCCCTTATTACTCGCTGCGTTTAATACCGCTTTAATTAGCCGTCGAATTTCCCTCTCGCGCCACGTTTTTCCCTCCCTGCATTTTAATCACCGTACGTAAAAACACACCACGCCCGTTAACTTCTAATATTTCCTCCACGTTCAAAGGACGACTCGTAAAATAACAGCAAAGATGCGCTCTCTCTCTCTCTCTCTCTCTCTCTCTCCTTCTATTGTTATCCGGAACTCGTATAACTCTTAATGCGTTTTGTTCTACGGGATAACTACGGTGATTATGTTTACTACCGCTCGTAATATATGCACGAAACGCAAAGTGCTACCTATGTATCTTCACTAACTTACAAAAACATAGTATGATATTATAAAATCGAGAGAACTTGTGTGTGTGTGTGTGTGTGTATATATATAAGATAAAATTTAAATAACATGTGCATTGTAGAAGAGAGTTCATAAGTATATTTTTCTCACACAATTTCATGAAATAAATATAAATTTATTAAACGTAAATATGAAAGAAGTTGAGAAACGTGCGCGGATCTCTAGAGTAAATACGTCCGGTATTTGGTCAGACATCGCCTTGCGAGACATCCTCCTCTTATTCTCCCGCTCTCGTTTCTCGCTGCGCAAACTCGCGTCACGAGACGACGGGACCTCCCCCGGTGTAACGAATACTAAGTACGCGGGTGAAAAATGTTTCGCTCCCCTGGCGGCTCCGCGCCATTTTCTCGGGTCGCCGGCCTCGCCCAGACGAATCACTGTCCGACGCAACAAACGAGCCGCGCATTATTTTTACGAGAGCTCCCGTATTTCCCCGGAGGTGTCGGAGGACCCGTTAGCCACGTTTTTTCCCTACCTTCTATCTTACCCGTCGTTTCATCCTCCATCCCTTCCTTTTCCCGGCGGCGATCCTTCGTTTTACCATGAACGAAGTAAGAAGGCAAAATGACCATTCAAAATCATTAATGCAATGTTGAAAATAAATCGCCTAAGCTATTTAAAAGATACTATAGAAAAATAAGGGAAAGAAATACGATTTCTGTAATATAAAACTGCTTGCAAATTTGTCATAAACTAAATGGATTTTAAAAATGCTTCTAACTTTTTCTAATTTTTTTCTTCCAAGATTTTTATAATTATATTCGAAGATATTCAATTAATTCGAGTGTATGTCCGCGTCTCTAATTTATTCATTTACCTTTTCGCGTCTGACGAGTTTTGCAACTACAATTCCTGGCTATTGTTAACGCGTAACCATACGGCTACATTACCAAGCCAGGGGCGAAAGGGTTAATTACGTAATTGGAAGCACACTCCGGCTGCCGCCGGACGGGTAATGTAGCCGGGCGTAAAACTGGACCACGATGTAACACGACGAGGAACTCTTTGAACGCATTAAGCGAAGAAGATGGAGGAGAAATGGGAGAATGAGAGAGAAAGACGAGCGTACGCGCGATAAATCGAGGAAGTAGCGATAAACCTCGGGAAAACGGTCGGGAGTTAACCCGGCGGTCTTAAGTGATACGATTTAAAACGATCGCGACGGTAATGGAACGAACGAGTTTCCTTTTAACAACGAAACGCGTTACGAGCGCGTTACGATGCGCCGCTTTTCGAAGGAGTCGCGCAAGTCGAGGGAGTTAACGACCACGAAATACACTTCGGGAAGAATGTGCTCGTTTCGTCAGAGGGCGAACCTCTCGTCCTCTTCCGCGGAAAGAGCGACAGAGATCCACAACGTGAGAGCAACAAAACGATGGCCGCGCGGCGCGTGTTCCATTAACAATCAAACACACCCGCGAGCGTATACGGATACATTTACTCGTGTCCCTTGCGTTGTACGAACGACGAGAGAGAGTACCCTTATATCCCGGTATCCGATACTCTGACCTAACGGCAGCATAAGCAAAACACTTCGACTCGCGGCGAACCGTAATTCAATCAGAGCTGGCAGTCGAATGGAAACCAGCGTCGCAGACACGAAATTGCACTCGCGCAGAAACCTCCTAAATCGATCCTCTTCGACTCCGACTCGACGCTATAAAGCAGCTCGAAATAGGATGTGTATTTTTTTTTTTTTTTTACGTATCGTACCTTAATGCGGATTTTCAGGGTTTGAACTGATACTTAAAACTACAAGAGATTATAGAATACTCTATTATAAATTTTAATACTCTTTCTCTAGCTACGCGCAAGACGTAGTCGTAAGACTAGGTATTTCACTTCTGTAAAATGTTCTCTAACGTTTATACCGTTGCACTTTCATTTTGTTTAAGACGTGTACGTGACTTTAATTTCTGTACAGGAGAGTTCGTCCGTCGTTCGAAAGAAAGAGCAGCTGGAATCGATATCTCGTGTAAAATGCGCGAGCTTGTACATTCAAAACAGCTACATGACGTAAAATATCACGGATAAATATAACGCGCGTTGTTACGAATATTCTTTAATTTAAAAAATCGTGCGATACCACGCGTCCAGGTCAATGGTTGATTCTCTGTGCGTCGAGTTTTCTGCAATTAAACATCGTGTAAATAAACGTGCCATGAATTTTGCACAAGTAAATAAAATCGCTCGGGGATATTAATCAAAACGTATTAAAAGAGTAAGCTGTCCTATAATTTATAATATACATTTGCAATATATAAACATATCGCGCTATATTCTACAAATATTAATATTACAAATTATTGCCTTATCGTTGCACGTATAAATATAAAATATAAATTAATAGAGTAATATTAAAATTAAAAGTTACTTTTACAAATCATTAAAATCGCAGAAAATATTAATGTAAATTCATGACAGCGGCAATAAATGACAATTAATATAAAATTATAATCGATATTGGAGAAGAAATTTAATTCATTAACTCCCGAAACTTAGTTTTCCCCAAGGTTAAAATTACGACTGTAATCTTACAACTGTACGAAATCAGTTTTTCGAAGGATTGCACGTATAAATATAAAATATAAATTAATAGAGTAATATTAAAATTAAAAGTTACTTTTACAAATCATTAAAATAGAAGAAAATATTAATGTAAATTCATGACAGCGGCAATAAATGACAATTAATATAAAATTGTAATCGATATCGGAGAAAAAATTTAATTCATTAACTCCCAAAACTTAGTTTTCCCCAAGGTTAAAATTACGACTGTAATCTTACAACTGTACGAGATCAGTCTTTCGAAGAGGGATGACTGCACGAAGTAGAATAAAGTGGACGGCGGCACGGCTCGTTGCCGCGATCGCAATCTAAAAATCACAAAGACGCCGAGTGTAATGCTCGTGCGGGGATCAGATAACGCATTAATCGCAGTTTATCCGGATATGTACGTCAGTGCGAATGGACACCCGGCCCGCTTTCGAGTTTATCCTGTTTAACCCCTCTCGGCGTGTACCCTCGTCAGGATAACATGCGTGTCCTGCTCTCGGGAGGGTCGTCTTTACGTTGATTAGATGTACGTAGATAATAGACGAGAGGAGGTACGCCTCTGTCCCTTAGAATAGGAGCGATGGGCAGAACGAGATAAGTGGAAACAGCCACGTGTGGTCAGACCGCGGCGGATAAGCGGCTCGGGAGCTGGCGCTGAATTAACCGGCGGTTACAAATGTTAAACAAACGCGCTCAAAAATCGATTTACAACAGATGATAATTTAGTCTCTTACTGCGCAATCTATGCACTTTTGTTACGCGAATGCAATTGAGCTTTCGCAAATTTAATCGACATCTCTTTCGAATGTTATTTATTTTTCAAACACAAAACATATGTTTCTTCAATTTTTTTTTTACATTTGAAAAGTATTATCATAAGGTATTATTTAATCTTAATTTAAAGCGATGAGCAGAACGAGATAAGTGGAAACAGCCACGTATGGTCAGACCGCGGCAGATAAGCGGCTCGAGAGCTGGCGGTGGATTAACTGACAGTTACAAATGTTAAACGAACGCGCTCAAAAATCGATTTACATCCGGGGGATGTGTGACGATGTAGTCTCTTACTGCGCAATCTATGCACTTTCGTTATGCGAATGCAATTGAGCTTTCGCAAATTTAATCGACATCTTTTTCATGTTATTTGACTTGATATGTTATTTATTTTTCAAGCGCAAAACATATGTTTCTTTAATTTTTTTTTTACATTTGAAAAGTATTATTATAAGGTATTATTTAATCTTAATTTTTTCGAATATATTATATTAATTCACTTATACCATTATTTACTTATGCAAAGCGGGAACTAAATCTCTCAGAGGAATTAATCTGGCTGGAGGCGCAATCACGGTATACGACGCTGATTTCGATTTAAGATGATTGAAAGAAAACGTTTTTAATCTCCGTGTGCGAGTTGTAAAATGAATCCTTTTAGGTTTTATTTTACAGATAAATTGACTTAGCGGAGGAGGAGATTATAGCGCGCCAGACAGTTCGTGAAAGAGAATTCTGCGTCAAAAGAATGAATAGCAAAGGCGAGTTCAGGGAAAAGCAACTGATATAACAAGCGTCTCGTAATTAAGTTCGTGATAATTGCGCTTTTAATGTCTCTCGAATCCGCACACAGGGCTCCTGCCCTTCGTTTTTTGATATTGAACTGACCTAAAAGTTGAGATCGAACACCAGAAGGGTCGCTTTGGATGAATAAAGTCCATTGTTTTCGCTAAATGAGACAACTAAATATACATATATTATATAATATAACATATAATTAATATACATATGATAAATAATTGTTATATTTTATATAAAAAAATAAAAATGTAATGAAATAAAATGAAACAAATAAGAGAACAATCGTTTGCAAACAAAATATAATAAGCTCGTAAACGATATGTATATATCAAAATATTTAAAATATTGTTAATAGCGGGATTGATTTTATGTATGAAATTATTCGTTGTTTATAGGTGATTTCTACAAATACCGATATATTTTAAGCTTTTAGAAATGAAGGGAGAGAGATAGAAGAGATATTTCATTTTATTTACAATGTATAACTTTATATTTTTTTGAAAATGTATCTCGTTTCACAAGATAGCATCCCGGGATCGCGTCTCGTTTCGATTTCGCAAACATCGAATGTTATTTCAGGTATCATGAAAAACAAAAACGAAAATAATCACTCCCGCTATCACGAGGTAAGAATCTCTCTCCTTCCACGAGCGCGCGCGTTCCTACGAAGGTGCATCGCAAGATTCAGTATATAAGTGATAATAGTGACGCGCCCACATAATTTTACCGCTGTGTATCTTATCAAGAATTTCGTTGTATGACATCTCTTTGATCTTGCACGCCCGGCAGACGTAATCCCCGATTTCAATCTGATTCCTTTCCTTGAATAGAACTCACTCGGTGCATCAGTGGAATTACATTAAGTACGCATACAGCCGCGACAATTCCTGGATTTTGCTGAAACTCCGCTAATGATGAAAGTCGGAATTTATCTATAGGTATCTATCTATCTATAAATCGCGCGCGCGTGTAAGAAGCTTTCCAATTTAATGCGATCGCTATCGAGCGTCGAGGGTATAAGCTTTCCGGGCATTAAAACGCGGTGCCTTATGTCAGCGTCAAATCCACCGAGTCTTTTTCGATTAAAATCACAGATTGGATGTTTAAAAGTCTTGTGCATTACGTGATAGCCTGCATTTTGGGCGAGATACAAACGGCATCTACGAGTGCGCGCGAGTAGAGATTAATAGATCCCGGTTTCATCCCGACAGTTCGATCAATAACCCTATTCCAAGCCGATCCTTATGTCGCCCATGGTCCTCGTCATTCACGCCAATCTCGACGTTTCTCCATTTCCCGGTCCGTCAATAACCGGTAGATCTTCAAAGTTTGCCTAATGAGGCTCATTCGACACGGCCGAGAGCCGTGCCCGGTACACGCAGCGTCGGAGCACCGATCCCATTATCGGGCCCTGGACCGATCCTTCCCTGCCCTTCTCCTCCTCCTCCTCGAAACCGCCGCTTACAATTCCTCTGCCTGATCTATTCTATCCTGCCGTTGCCGTTGTACGGTCCACGTACGTTTCCGTAATGAGCCACTAATTGGCAATTGCGTCGAATTGCACCCTAGACGCGACCGGCAGAATCCTATCCCGTGCCCCGTTACACGCTCGTGCTCCCCCTTTTAGATGGCGTGACCGCTCTTGCATGAAACGAGTCGTCGCATCGTTCTCGAATGACCATGATAGCTGAACGTGACATTTATCGTACAACCGTATTACTATTTGAAATCGTACAAAGAGTTCTCCCGGTGCTTTGGAAATGCAACTTTGAATACGAAATGCTAATCTTGAAAAGATATACATTTATATATATATATATATGTTTTCTGATGTTTCACATTTCGTGCTTAAAGGACAGATTACTTGCGACTGGTATAATATTTTTCCTTGTATCTTCATATTTGCTGAATGAGAGACATCAGAAAAAATGTACATATGCATTTTTTTTTATCTTCAAAGGTTCGCGAGGCAATCTAAATCATTGTCATCTGCTCTTGATTATTTGTCTTGTATTAAATAGACTTTTATCGCATATGAGATCAGTTAAAAGAGATTAAATTATTACACTCTATTGAGTAAGAATTGTGGCCTGAGAATTGAAGTGATTATCGACGAGAAAACCCAAGCTCCGTGCAAGAGTAGTACCACGCAGGTGGTATGCGATAATAAATTACCCGGTAACGGCGAGAACTGCGACGGTCAGGTGCACCGGCAAAAACCAACCAGAATGGATTATTAATTACGATATTACGTCGACGAGCCGCCCGAAGGGACCGAAGAGCTCGGGGGCAAGAGGGCTAGATGAGGGGAACCGTGGTTCTTCTCCACCACTTTCTCTATGCGTGCGCATTGTGCCGACAATGAGATTTCTCGAATTAGGCAATTGTTGGTCACGACGAAATGTACTTTTCCCTCGTTGAATGGACCATTCAATCTCGTTGTGCAGCGCGCGCGAAACAATGGTCGATCGGCACAAGATCAGCAGGCTTTGATTGAGCTCTGATTTTCGGACGTTTCGCCCGGGCACAATCAAATAATTATTTTATCACCGGGAACGAAAAAGAGATCATTAATGGCACATTTCTGCCGGGGATATTAATTTTCGTCGTTAATCGACAGCGATTGCGAAATCCCTGAATTTTGCTAAACTAGATTGACGGTAATTATAGAGCAGTTTGCGGCGAATATAATTATTCAGATTATATGAAAAGCCAAAATTAATATTAATTCTTTCATAACGATTTTGTCAAATCGGTAGAAAGCCGTATATCTTTTAAGCAAAAATTATCGATAAATTTATAACGCGAACATAAAATATTATTATCTTCTCAATAATCAGACAGTCAAATAACGAGAATAAACAATTAACGCGTCATTTGTAGAAATTCCCTTGCATAAAGTAGAGAGTTTTATGATAAAAGGTACACACGATATTACGATAGATTGCAGCATTACAAATTAAAACAAATTCCATCTAGACATTTCATTTAAATGATGTTCGAGACTATAACATTACAAATCGAAACAATTTCATCTACGTGCTTCATTTAAATGATGTCCGTCAGTTGCTCTTTTTACGAGATCAACACTTTAAACAAAAAACTGCAATCGCAGACGCAAAATAAAGTGCTTCACGTTCAATTAATCCAATGTACATACGCGTTTGTATGTTCAATAACTGGTGTATTTTAATCGAGCGCGATTTTCTCATAACAATTATCATCCAAGTTATTTCGATATTGCCGGGAATACGGCGTTATCAATTATCCGAGAGCGAAACACGGTAGTTATATGTGCAAAAAAAACGGGTTTAATCATATGATTGACTTTATTAACTATGCAAAGATCGATATACGTCTCTCGACGAAAATACGTTTAATTTGTTAACGTCCGACGGATTTGATGAATATTTGACCGTTGTTAAGAATCTCGTCCGGAACTTCCCTCTATGGTTTGTAAAAACTTCAACTTCCGACCAAACTTTCACCAACCTCCTCTCAGTTTTCAAACTCTAGTAACTTCAACATCCATTTCTCAGTTGAGTCACCTCATTAACTTCATCTTGCAATTTAAATTTGGATCTAATCTTGCTCTCCCTCCCCCTCCCCCTCCGTCCCAATATCTGTTTAAAAAACGGACGCGATTATTAAAATATTTTGAAATTTTCTTTCTGCTTTCATTACTTTCATATTTTCATCATTTAATTTTTTGCGCGTGGGATAGTTGTTCGAAAAGTCTCCTTTAGATCCTCTTCTTCCGTTAGGATATCGAAAGTTCGCTCAGTATATTTTACGAGCTTTTATGCTGAATTCCATTTAAATAAAAAGTTAGCAAAAATAAAATCGTACTTTAGATATTGTCATGATGAAATATTGATTTTATACTTTTCTTGTCGATCACTCCAATTATTTCGCGTTACTCGTAGCCTCGTAAGAATATTGTCAAATTTACGCTAAATGCTTTCTGATTCTATTTTTAATGTTTCTTATGTAATGATTGATTTAAAGATGCTGCGCTTATATATTTAGAGTTTGCATACGCTCCTTATAATTGTTTGCTGTATCCATATTTTATACTCTGCATGTTCTTAGAAGACTTGCCGTATAGATGAATGCTTCTACTACTTATATTACTACCCTGTATTTTATATTACCTTATATTACCCCTGTTATTTTACACATGATATAACGTAAAATTTCACCTGTTCTCTTGTGTTTTACTCGATTCGCGACTTATACACGGGAGAAAATTTATTATAAAAACGAGATATTAGAAGCAAATCGACTCGCAACTCGAACAGACGCGCGAAATACGCGACCGCTAATTGCGTTTGTCATACCGACGATTAATAATGCATCGCCAGAAGCGGCGCGACGACTGATCGGCGAATTAAATGCATTAACGACGATAATCAGGTTGCGGTGAATGCCAAATCGAAAATACACCGACGGGGAGTTATTGAATGCAAACGAGGCCGCGATCAATCATCCGGCTACTGGCTTTCGACGCTCGTAATGACGCCGTTCCGGCGCTTTGCATCGTTATCACTGATTACGCGAGGAAACAAAACGCGCGCGAGCTCTCGCCGGTAAAAGCGAAGAGGATTAAATAGACGGCGAAACTTAACTACTATTCAATTTACATCATTTAGCGAGAGAGATCCGTTTTTAACGTCACGGGGCTTGTACGAAATTGATCGGCATGAGCCGCGATGTAATACAACACACATTCAAGCTGTGAATTATCTTTCTTTACGCCTTCTGTAAAAAGCTAATTATATCGAAACCATTGAAATTTCAACGATATCGATTCAATCTATTTGGATCAGACGATAAGTGCCGTTCGTCAACGATAATGGCGGTGATAACAAAATGTATAAGCATAGGAATCATTAGTTTCTCGTTAATAATCCGAATGGCGCTTTTACCGAGCGTTTACAATTTACATCCTTGCACGATTTGAATTTCCAATTACCGTTCCTAATTGACACCGCTACTATCCGCACAGACGTACACACATACACATATAGCGTAGAGATCCACTTTCTATTTCCATATCTGCTCTGCTTTGCCATATGCATGTGCGTGTGCCACGAGACTCGAAACCATTGAAATTTCAACGATATCGATTCAATCTATTTGGATCAGACGATAAGTGCCGTTCGTCAACGATAATGGCGGTGATAACAAAATGTATAAGCATAGGAATCATTAGTTTCTCGTTAATAATCCGAATGGCGCTTTTACCGAGCGTTTACAATTTACATCCTTGCACGATTTGAATTTCCAATTACCGTTCCTAATTGACACCGCTACTATCCGCACAGACATACACACATACACATATAGCGTAGAGATCCACTTTCTTCTATTTCCATATCTGCTCTGCTTTGCCATATGCATGTGCGTGTGCCACGAGACTGCGGAATAATTCCCGTGCCATTCAAACTCGCGCAGATATCGCGCGGTGGTCGTTTCGCTTTTCCGACGAGAAGAGGGAACAGACAGAGAGAGAGAGAAAGAGAGAGAGAGAGGGAGAGACACTCTCGAAGGAGCGGAATGAATAATTGCGCGTCGCGAACGGCGACGTCGGGCTGTCGGATGGCGGATTTGATTTGCAGAGGAAAGGGCGGCGGCAGCCGACGACACTCGCGTACAACGATAACGCACGCCCTGCTGCTGCTGCTGATAGTATGCGCCACGTTAACGATATCCCACTGCTGCTACGTCTTCCCGAAAGGTATTCCGCATAGCAGGCGTATAACAAACCTCTTCATTAACCATTCTTGTCGTCGTCGTCGTCGTCGACGACGATGACGACGACGACCGGCGATGGGATGGCGCAACCAAGCGCCAGATTACTCCGCGCGAAAGTATCGAAACTTCCGTGCAACTTTGGTACGCGAGCACGTTTACGCGCCTGGCGAATTAACGAGTAGGCGAAACTGTTGTGAGTCATTTTAGCATGTTTCGAAACTGAAATGCAAGTTGCGAGTCTGCGCGCGAATATTTCCCCAACGAATGTTAGCGCTCTTCCTAATTTTCCTCCGCGATTGCAGCACCAAGTGGAAGA
>NW_021852868.1:7615-11200 GCF_003651465.1 Formica exsecta | reverse complement strand
GAAGAGCGTATATATAGCGCGGCCTAGAACCATCGACTTGCGTGAGGCCATGCAAGCTGTACGTAATAAATCTTTGCGAGATTTATATATTTTACATTATTTAAATATTTTATAATCATGTTACATAATTCACAGAAGACACAGAAGAGACAGAAAACTTTTTTTAATAAGTAAAGTAGATACGCATATATAAAATATACATATATAAGGATACACGCAAATAAAATTATAAATAGATTTATATTTTGAATCATAAATTGTTTAAAATGAGTTTCAGGCAAATTACAAGTAAAATGTTGAACAAAATTAGAGAAGAATCAATTATCATTTTCGACATGCTTCTAAAGAATAATTAATTTTCTCAGCTACATGTAATTCTACTTTTTGAAGTAAAAGGAAAAAAAAAGATATTCGGAAAGCTCCACACGGCAACCTCTCGCACGCGTGTCGCAGATAAATAATTTATGCAGTAACCGAGCGTATAAAAACCATCATGTCCACCTTCGTCGAGAGATATATCTTGTTGGTTACGACGCCACTCCCGACGGAAAATAGTTCAGTCGGGGACCGCAAATTTCGCTCATGCACGCGCGATAAAATTTTAACAGAGCACGAAACCGCATGCGAACTCTTTTGGGTCGGTCCTTAGGGATCCGACAGGGTTAATGATCCGGGACGCTGAACCGAGCCCGCGCTATGAGTGGTCCCGCCCGTTCTCTCTTTTTTTCCCCCCCTTTTTTTTCGTCGCGCCGCAAAAAATGCGGCGCCATGTGTGAATTTCGTCGCGAATAAATCCCGGCGGACGATAGTTTATTCATCGCGAATCGCACCGATTTAATTTCACGGCGCGTTACGGCGCTAGATAGGTAGGTTACGTCGCGCGTCGTGTTCGCAATTACATTTCGGCAATGTGGACTCGCGTTACAGAAAAAAATATTGTTGATTAAGCGCGGCGGTATTTTTCCGATGTACACGTCACCGCTAAAAAACAGATTTTCGTATTTTTGTCGTTTAGACGGGAGAGCCGATATCGCGTCGCGATACCTAATCATAAAGCACAAAAATTGACTATGAGTAAAAATAAACGATTAAAAATAATCAGGTACGAAACAAGTGACACAAGATACAATACATCGCGTATATTTGTTATTTTATAAGAATAAACTTGTAAAAAATTAATGAGTTATTCGATTTTTAGAAGCTACAAATATAAATGAACATTTCAAGACGGAATTCAAAGATAGAAATATTGAAAAAGCTTTGCGACTTATTTTGAAATTAAACTCCAGAGAGAAATATGTGCACAAAATTGACGGGTGAACATTTTGCGTACTGTGCACGTCGGGACGAAGGTCTCTACATTTACGCTTGACATTTCCGTCGTAAACTGGGTTCGACGATTCCAATCCCGCGAATACGAGAGCATTAAATTGCACGTATCGTTCGTGATTGTACTCGCGGCGAGGCGCTGCCCATCCTATTCGTCATTGGCTTTCGTCTCGTTACTTCGAAATCGAAGCTGTCGGCGGCTTCCATCAGCGGGATTGACCGTAACATCGTGCCGCTCTCGTCAACGGATTATCACGCCATTACCAATCCGTTTCCGGTGAACGCGCATTATCGCACGGAATAGGAGAGACGTGCGTCTTGCACAGGGCAGGTCCGGCGTATTTTCACTTTGATGAAACTGTGATTGATATGTCATCGACTGTAATTAAATTAATTTAATACACGGATTTATTTGTCGGATTTATTTGTCGGATAAAAGCGGAGCCTTTTCATAAATTACTTTACATAACAATTAATTTATTAAAAGTTAATACTTCATACCGTTACACATAACGTGCGATGAAAGCTATCTATGCAAATACATCAATTGTATAAAGTGTAAATAAATCTGTGTATACTTAATATCATATTTTAACGTTTCTCGTCGAATTATTAATTGAATCGTTCAAAGAAGAAAATTAAATACCTTTATATTATATTGTTAGATATTAATTTAATTATATCATGGCGCTAATTAATATCAGATTTTGATGGTTTTTTTGCAGAAATCAAGGATCCTTGCACGAAGCTGAATTGCTCGCAGGGCTCGCAATGTGTGCGAAGCAGGGACGGTAAGGAGGCGATTTGCGAATGCTTGGAATCTTGCCCAAATTTAGGGGATCACGAGGGTTCGGGACCTGTCTGCGGCACGGATGGGATCGACTATTCGACGTTGTGCGACCTAAATCGGGTCGCATGTACGAAAGGTGCTAACATCACCGTGGCATTTCGCGGTAAATGCGGTAAGTGTTTCTTCATAATATCTCGCAAACGAGATCTTGAGATGCAATTAACGTGGTAATCAATTTTGCAGTAAAATGATTTATTGTAAAAATGATTTATTACTGCAAAATTTATTTGTAATGCACAACAAGACTATATTTATTGCATTCAAGATTCATTCAGATTTGAAACAGATTTTGGGATATTTCGCTTTTGAGCGCAGATTTATAAAGCATAGAGAGAGAAAGAGTGACAGAGAAAGAGAGTGAGAGAGAGAGAGAGATCATATTCGTGTTATAAAAATTATGTGTTTAACACATGTTATACAAATTAACATTAAATATATATATATATATATATATAATAAAATGAATGAATAAATTGATATTTTGACGAGTAGCTTACAGTTAACAAGCACAGCTTGGTTTTACCAGGATTAATTTTTTGATTAATCATGGGATTAAGCCAAAATAAATCGAAGGATTAGGATCAAAACTTTACGTAAATTGAAATTAAAACTTAAAAACTCGTGACTTATTCTTCGACACATATTAAATGATCTAAAATATTTTTTTGTCACCAGAAATTATGCCACTTTTATTTAATTTCATTACTTTTTATTTTCTGTTACAAATTTTATTATTCAAACCTACCTCTACTGTTTTTTGGTTTTACTTTCTTCCGGATCATATTTTGTTACAATTATTTGTATTTTGGCTAAAGCAATTATCCGTCATATAAAAGATAATTAATAATAACTAACTAATAATTTCTAACCATATTTTATCCATCTATATTTATATTATTTTCTCTTTGTGCACCCTCATAGAATCTTTTATACAGAATGGCTCACACAATTTTTTTACTTCTTTTCAAACTTACTTTTCAAAATCAGAGAATTGATTTTTCAATTCGCTAATGATGCTAGTAAATTCAGCTTTATTCAAAGTTAAAGAGAAGATCATCATTTATCATTTTAATGTTTAATGCTCATCTCTTAATTAAACTACAAATTTAATTTTGACTAAAATAAAGTGCCCTAGAAATTAAAAAGAAAGATTTTACGATTAATTTAAGTCTCTTGAAATTTATTTTCTATTACGAAATGTTAACTGGTTCTTCAAATATTGACGAAATGCATCGTCGGTGAAACGACCGCTATTTCCCCTTGGAGCAGCTACGTGTATCCTTAGACATCCTATATATCTGCCGCTTAATACGCCATATTCCGCACAGCCGTCATCGTTCGTGTCCACAGGTAGTCGTAGGCACATTCACGAACGAGAGAGAACCCCCTTTCCCCTTGCTTTCCCT
>NW_021852868.1:2600-7596 GCF_003651465.1 Formica exsecta | reverse complement strand
ACCACGGAAACAGTATAAACTTGGCAGGCGTTTAATCAACCGAGTAGTAAAGACAAATGTTTGATCAGACAGGTACCAGGAATAGGCCGTGTTTGCTTAGGATTAGGTAAGTCCGTTCTGCGTCCCTTCCTCTGTCCCTCCCATCCCTTTTCACTCCTTTACACGGTACTCGCCGGGGCTTCTTCGTAACGTTGATACGGTAGGTAGACGGTAACGGTTACGGTAATCGCAGCCAGCGGTTAACGAGCTAGTTAAATATGTCGTCAAACAATTCCAATAACCATTAGGGACATATGCACGCAAACGGTGCCCATAGGATGTGCAAATGGCGAATTTTAAGCGATTTGATGTGCTAACACGGAAATGTAGAACAAAAGTGACCTAAGTAAACATATATAATTTATACATATATGTTTAATTAATATATATAATTTAATATGTACAATTAATATATGTTATATAAATATCATTTATTTTATCTGAAATATTACTTATTTTTTTCACTCTTGTGCTAAATATGTGTATGTGTGCAATTGGTAGAAATAATTCAATTTTGCTGTTAACAATCTGGTAAATAGATCCAGATGACTAACGACCCGGAAATAACGGGTTGGTTTATAATTGCACGGTTGTAAGCGCGACTTTAACGCGTAAAAATTACATAGATACGGAGAAATTTTAGAGGACGTTTTTTGTGAGTAAAAAGTATGGGGTTTCATGGTGAGAACGTTGAAGCTGAATTGCAGATATCTCATGGGGGATCGCGCGCGATAAATCCTGCGAGCGTGTAAAAGCGATATTTGAAAATAATAATCCCTGTAGCCGTATGATATAAATCCGCGGCGCTCATCGGCGTACGATACGATCTATCTTCGTGGGGCTTAATAACGGCCAACGATGTACAACGGGAAAAGGAAGTGTAATAGAGATGTAGGAGGGCAAAGAGCGGCGGGAGAGAAGTCGAAATGAGGCAGGCGGAGAACGGGCGCCGGAAGTTTACAAAGACGAACGTCTTCCCCTTTTCGTTTCACTGTTTCTGCCTTCGTATTATATCAGGAACAATGAAACGCAATATCCGACCGGGGATGGTCTTCGAAAGGAAAGCGATGGGGAAGAAACGAGGGAGGGAGAGAGAGAAGAGAAGACTCGGAGTTCCTTCAGTTAGTTCTCGTCGGGCAGAAAGCCTAGTACAACAATGGGAGTTGCCCTTTTATCAATCGGCGCCAGTTGCGATCCTTTTAAACACTCCGGAATCAATAATAAATTCTCTCGTAGTGACCCCTCTCTCCTTACCTAGCGGAATCACCCATTCGCGAATTTCTCACGATAAAATGAGAAGGTAGAGAAGGGGATGAGAGGTGGTGGCTCGCGAGGCATGAATTTAAGAGAAGTGACGGTACGACGATAAATCAAATTAACTCCCGAAAGTTTCGAGACTTTTCGAACCCTCCCTCTCGGCGCAGCTACTATTTCGCGGTCGTGATTGGATGGAAACGAAGCGAAGAAAAAGAGCAGACGGGGTCAAACGTTTGCACGGTTTTAAATCTGTGCAGGAAAATGAAAAACCTGCTTCTCGACTGTTGAGCCCATCATAATTATCAATTTCTCATTTGTTCTACTTTTAGTAGCATTGTAAATATAAGGAGAGAAGAACAAACAATGAAATATATTTTTAAAGTGATTTAAAAGGAATAGGAAAAAATGCTAACATTTTATAAAAGAGAAAATCACATCAGATCAACAATTGAGAAAAAGTTAGGGATTATTCATTAATTTCATTTTTATTTCAGTGAAAAATTTAATTAATTTTCTTGTTCAGAGTTTATTTTAAATACTAAATTTTTTATTCTGATTTAAATTTGTCAGTATGATATATCACGCTACGACACTTGATAATGACAACTCGATTTTCTTTCTCCAAAAGATATTTTCCCAGCACATTTGCTCTTACGCCCCCTTTGGGGCGAGTTTTTTCCAATATTCCGTAAAAGAAGAGAGGCGTATCTCTATCAAGCTTGATGCGTTTTCCCTCTCTGCTTTCGTGAAACGCCACCCGCAAGTCGCTCTCGTCACACGCATATCCAGGGCCACGAGGAGAAGGAAAACGCGCGCGCGCGCCTATTTTCTTCACGCTCGAACGTGCCGAAATAAGGGTCCGACCGAGAAAAGGTAGTGCCCGGCCATGAAGGAACGTTGGATTCCCGGGGCGTGGCGCCTCGGAGAAATGGATTCAACTAAATTCTCACACTCGCCGAGCCAAGCTGAACGGCGCCGGGAAGAACGTTGGCCCTTGTACGAAGACGACGAGGGTAGAGGAGAGGGGGGAAGGGGGGGCAGAAACTCGACGGAGAGTGCAGATCCTGAGACAAACCAAATTTAGCGTTTATCCACGATCCCTTTTGCAAACGGAGTTCAACGAGCCGGAAATTTCGGCGCGGTGTCAGTTTGAGGAAACGATTTCCACGTACCAGATGAGGAAGCCGCGAGACGCATCGATAGTCGAGAGTTGTATATATGTGTGTGTGTGTGGAGACAGCGAGGGAAAAAAGAGGAGCGTCTCTCTCTCTCTCTCTCTCTCGCCGGAAACAATCTCGCGCGCGAAGATGCGCTAGTTGGCAAGAAACGAGCGGATGTAAGTAACGGCTGCAATCGGTTATCGATGATCATGTAAGTGTCGATAACGGCGAGGATTGCGCCGCACCGGTTAGTGATGACAAGAACGAACGTTGTCGTCGTTAAAAATTGGCGGTGACAAACGTTGATACTTGTTCGGCTCTCGCGCGGATTCGATTATAAGAATGAGAAGAGAAAACTGAGTGTATTGCTCATTATCTGAACACGTTAAGGGGCTCTTATTACCATGTTTGATGGCTACTTGAAATATTCCGCTCTTAAAAAAGGCATGTTAAATCGATACTCGCAAATATTGTGGCTTCTTTTCCGCGATGCTGATTAGTTATCTCGACATTGCGCTGTGCATTATTTCATATATCTATAAAAGGCTATCAGAAGATTAAAACTATAGGAAAATTTAATAATTATAATAGAATAGATCACCACGTTTTGGAAATCTTAATTTTTTTGTATGTCGTATAAAAACATATCCAAGTATTAGGATAATTAGATTTTTTCGCATTTCCGGCTTTTTAATTAGAATCCTGTGTAGCACGCCGCGAAATATAAAAGAAACTCTTAACTTTTACTCTTAATTTTTACACTCCAACCAATGTTGCAAGAGATATCTTGATTTTTCGTATAATAATTTGCGAAATCCTGACAATATAACTATTACCGGACGATCATATAAACGTGAAAAAATTAATTAATTCTGCTAATGATTAAAACTCTATAAAAAAATAAAAGATTACAAAACTATAGGACAAAACTATAGGAAAATATAATAGAATAAACTTCTGTTTTGCAGAAATCGATTTTTTGTATATCATATCACGTATCAAGATATTTCTAAGTCCCGAGAGGGGTACCAAAATATTTTGGAGCCCCTTTTTCTTTCTATTCTCTTTATTCGATTACTTATTCGATTACTGTCTCTTTTGTTAGATTAAACGTAGCTGATAGTCTACCGCGACCAAAAAAATCATCAATAAATTTGATTATGTCTCTCTCAATTAAAAGAGATAGACTTTTTAAAGAAAATGTCCGATGCGCGGGGAGCGCGCGGTGCGGGGCGTGAAAAGATAGATGAAGTTTCGATGTTACCCAACAATTAAATCAAAAGATAAATCACGGTTTAAATTTCACGAATGTACACGATGAATAAATAAATTGACAGTAATTGTAATATGTTGCGACAATAAAAATGTTTCGACATTCGAAACACAATTCATAATATGTAATTATTATTGCACATTATAATAAAATCTATATAGAATCTAATAGCTGATTTATTTTCAAATGCGCGACTTTATACCGATGAATTCCGCGATCAAATATATCTTGTTTCGTGAACAATTGCGAAACAGGATAAAATAAACTTTACATTTCTTAAAGTAATTGCGTTATCGCCGCGTTTAATGGAGGATAACTGACCTAACGATTAGACCAGATCAAAATTCCTCTGCCGAGTGACACACTGGTTAATATCTGACAGAGAAAAGAACGATCCTAAAAGTGGAAAGCGACTACAACTTGTCTTATTTCTATCTCGGGTCCTATGGAATCGATCCACAAAGGAAAGTTAAGTGATTCATTAAAAGTCAAAAGTTCCGCTACAGGAAGGAACGAATTCCCGATCTTCCTGATTGCCCCCGATAGCAGTGATTTCGGCAGCGAATTAACGACTGTTACCATCGTCATCATCTTCAATATATGAGATAAAAATTCGCGTAAAAAAATATGTTCTTTCACTATTAAAAAAATGTCCCTTTTTATTAAAAAACAACTGGATATAATGACTTTTATGTATACGTGGTTACAATTGAGTATATTTTAAAAAAATGAAATACATGCGCTTTTATCATTGCTTGGTTAAATGTGAGTACAAATAAGTTTAGGGTACCAAGTGTGCTCGAGACAAATTAAACCCGATAACAGCAAGATTTAAAAGAAATTTAATTCAAATATTTAGCAACATCAAATGAAAAATTACCAATCAATTTTTTTGTAACATTTCAATAAAAATATCAATAATTTGCCGATATCTTACTGATATCGAAGTACCCATTCAATTTATCTCGAATTTTTTAATTACTCACATATTTTATATTACATTCATGCATTCGCGCGATATAATATTAAATATAATATAATAAAGAGTTTTGTTAAACATATCACACAATTTGCGCATGTATTTTATTATATGTATATATACACTCGTTTATAAACTAATCTTAATATCCTAAAATGGTGGGACGTCCAGTGCCTGCAAATGGTTTCTTAAAAGAGACCAAAAATTAAGTTAATTCAAAATTAATTAATAAAATATATTCGTTTGTAACCACAATTTTTTAGAAATTCTGCAAAAACTGATTATAAT
>NW_021852868.1:0-2514 GCF_003651465.1 Formica exsecta | reverse complement strand
AGAGAACGAATCCCCGATCTTCCTGATTGCTTCCGATAGCAGTGATTTCGGCAGCGAATTAACGACTGTTACCATTGTCATCATCTTCAATATATGAGATAAAAATTCGCGTAAAAAAAACATGTTCCTCCACTACTAAGAAATATCCCTTTTTATTAAAAGAAAAAACTGGATATAACGATCTTTATGTATATGTGGTTACAATCGAGTATATTTAAGAAAAATGAAATACATGCGCTTTTATCATTGCTTGGTTAAATATGTGAGTACAAATAAGTGTAGGGTACCAGGTGTGCTCGAGACGAATTAAATCCGATAACAGCAAGATTTAAAAAAAAATTCAATTCAAATATTTAGCCACATTAAATGAAAAATTACCAATCAATTAATTTGTTTATAACATTTTAATCAAAATCAATAAATTAATTTGCCGATATCTTACTGATATCAGAGTACCCATTCAATTTGTCTCGAATCTTCTAATTACTCACATATTTCATGTTACATTCATGCATTCGCGCGATATAATATTAAATATAATATAAAAAAGAGTCTTGTTAAATATATCACATAATTTGCGCATGTATTTTATTATATGTACATATACACTTGTTTATAAATTAATCCTAAAATGGTGGGATGTCCAGTGCCTGCAAATAGTTTCTTAAAAGAGACCAAAAATTAAATTAATTAATAAAATATATTCGTTTGTAACCACAATTTTTTATCAAAAAAGTCTGCAAAAACTGATTGTAATTTAAATTTATGTACTTATAAAAAATGAAATTTATCCATTATATCCATATTCAATTTATTATGAAGTATTTTTATCATTAAGAGATAATATTGATATTAATATGAATAATGATGGAAGAACATTCTTAATAAAAAAGGAAGCACAAATATGTCTTCTCTCAAAGTATACTATTTAATGAATTTTTCTCGTGATTTGATTTCAAAGTGTCTGGTGATCGTCGTTAAATCATTGCCAAAAGCATCGCTTCCAGGAACCGCCAAGAAAACCTGGATTTAATTCCAACTCTGCAACGGAAACTTTCAATTTTTAACGAGGCACCGAACTAAAGGTCGCGAATAGGTTCCACAAAAACCGATGAGAAATAACTCTCCACGATAAAAATCGTTTCGATTCTCCGCCAGTACAAACCTCGCATTCGCTAGCGTCCACCTGACATGAGGAACAGCGATAAGACCTCTTCGTCAAGGTAGCGATCTCGTCCAAAAACATGGAAAGAATGCAACGCAAATAATATTGCAATGTTTGCAATATTATTTATAAAATTGTTCAGTGAATATTTAAAGCGACGCGAAATTCGTAAAATGCGTCTGATCAAAAACGATAATCAAAGTAAATTATTTTGTTTTGCAGATTTTTCAATCTCTGCGCGTGATCAACAATATTTAAAAACTTTTCAATATTTTAAATATACTTGTATTTTTGCAATATCAAAAGTGCGATCAATAGATTTCGCGAGTAAGAAACTAATATTTAATCGTTAGCTTAAATTCGAATCTTGATAGACTTATTTAATAATTTTTATATTATGTAGAAGAGAGAGAGAATTTTAGCGATATTTGCAGTTACAAAATTTTTAAATAAAAGTTTTTGGATTTTATTGATAATCTTTTGGTATGAGAAAAGTAAGATATATTAAATTTTTGAATAATTTTACAATATATATAAAAATGTTGAAATCTAATATTTATCGAATATGTTATCAATGAATTTTGCGTTATTGCACGTATTCTTTCAGTTTCGCATAATTTACAATAGATTTTTTTTTACAATAGATTAAAACAAATTATTATAATAAATTATTACAATTTATATAGATATAATTGCACAGAAAATATAAAAAAATTATGGAAAATATATAACATTATAAGTACAATTTACATATATAATTACAATTTATAGATACAATTTAATAATTGATGCTACCAGCATCTAATATTCTCAATATAAGAAATTGTAAAACTTCATCACTCACCGGCACTGATGCGCAACAGCGGAGTTGTTGGTCTTGAAGCTACGTTGTCTGTAACATATAAATATAAAGTCCAAATTATAGCAGCGTTCAAAATGTAATTAATATTTTGTGCGGAATATTTTATATCCGATGCGAACAATACTAAGAAGCTCTATATAAATATGGAACAACTTAATAAATTTTGAAAAGACTTTTTTTCACATATAAATTTTTATAAGATTTATGTAAAAGTCTTTCTTTTTAATTTTCTCTTGTTTAATTTATTCAAATAAAGAGACCGAATTAATGCGCGTACGCGATTTTCAATAACTAATATACAAATAATAAATACTCACCCTAGGGTTGCTCCGCCGGTGCAGGATGCCTTTCCTAGACCTCCTCCTCCTCTCAGGTTGTTAGGGTCGTTACATTGATCTGTAACATACAAATAAAAGATCCAAATTGTAGCAACGCTCAAACTAATTAATATTTAAAAAATTTATTATACGCATTAAATTTTTATATT
>NW_021852867.1:0-529 GCF_003651465.1 Formica exsecta | reverse complement strand
TAAGTAATACAAAGCACAAAATACATATAAGCGTATAAAAAATATAAAATATTTAAAAAATAATAAAAATTGATATAGATATTTAAACCACTTAAATAGTATAAATTAAATAAAACATACAATAATATAAATTAATATTAAATAATGTTTACTTTTATTTATATTTATTATTATTTAGGCTCAAACTAAAAAATACGCATATTAAAGAGCTTGCTTTTAAAGTAGCTATATATTTTAAAGAAAAATCTGAATTATATTATATGTCACCCTGACATGAAGGGCAACATCAAAAAATTTCAAAAGGAATATTTATCGATCAATATCGCAACAATCGTAGAGACTGTTTGATCTCTGAATTAGAAACTAATAATATAAGAGAGAGAGATCCAAAAAAAGTAACAGTACAACGGTTTCACCAGTAACTAACGCTATGTATGAAATGAATACTGAATGTAAGTCAAATAATTTTGTTTGCGTTGATTACTGCTATGAGTTAAAAAATCAAACAAAAATATTAATTTTATGTATA
>NW_021852866.1:0-5918 GCF_003651465.1 Formica exsecta | reverse complement strand
CAAGATCGCCACCGCAGGCGTTATTACAAGCGGAATACGAAAAAATATATACATACGCGCACCTGCCAGTTATATCGGTATTTACTTACGCGCCTAATAAAATAAAATACTAACAGGAGTCTAATTCCAAATCTAAATTCTAAAATGAATCTAATAATTCCCTAAATAATCGATTTTTACTTTAAAAGAAAAAAGAGAAAATAAAATAAGTAAAGTAAAATGAAATGAAATGACCGCCAAGATGACCACAAGTGCCTTTATTTCTTAATTAAATATCTAATTCAAATACAAAATGGCAGCCAAAGGCCACTTATAATTAAAATTTACCAATTGTTATTAAATGCACTAAAAATTGCAGCCAAGATGGCGGCCAAGGCGGCCAATAACATTAAATCGCGAGCATTAATCTATTTTTCAAGATGGCCGCCAAGATGGCCGCCATTACTAAACTAGTTCGCGAATAAACCCTAAATCTAAGATGGCGGCCAAGATGGCCGACCACATATGAATACGACCCGACCTAGTATACTAAAGCCCTGAACTCAATATGGCCGCCAAGATGGCAGCCAATATGGCCGCCTTATCGATTTATTTTGACAGGTCCAAAAAACCATGGAAATCGTGTAAAATAACGACTTTGCCGGTTATTTTGGACCACTACACTAACCTGGCTCACATTCCCCGTTGACCATCGTCCATCCCGTGACCGAAAAACCCTCACAAAATATGTCACTATCCGAAACTGACAGGCGATATCACGAACGACAAAATCACCCATAACTCGCGTATTATCGCACGAAACAACACTTCTTCATGCAATTATACGTAAAATTACTCGCGGAACACTTTAGAAGCGTTTTCGAGCTCCGAAAAAGAGTCCGAACGATCGAAATACTTCGCGGCGACGGGAGCTCGATCCGACACGTCCGACACTCACGGCGGCCATCTTGGAATCTCACCTAACCTAACCTAACCTAACCTAACCTAACCTAACCTAACCTAACCTAACCTAACCTAACCTAACCTAACCTAACCTAACCTAACCTAACCTAACCTAACCTAACCTAACCTAACCTAACCTAACCTAACCTAACCTAACCTAACCTAACCTAACCTAACCTAACCTAACCTAACCTAACCTAACCTAACCTAACCTAACCTAACCTAACCTAACCTAACCTAACCTAACCTAACCTAACCTAACCTAACCTAACCTAACCTAACCTAACCTAACCTAACCTAACCTAACCTAACCTAACCTAACCTAACCTAACCTAACCTAACCTAACCTAACCTAACCTAACCTAACCTAACCTAACCTAACCTAACCTAACCTAACCTAACCTAACCTAACCTAACCTAACCTAACCTAACCTAACCTAACCTAACCTAACCTAACCTAACCTAACCTAACCTAACCTAACCTAACCTAACCTAACCTAACCTAACCTAACCTAACCTAACCTAACCTAACCTAACCTAACCTAACCTAACCTAACCTAACCTAACCTAACCTAACCTAACCTAACCTAACCTAACCTAACCTAACCTAACCTAACCTAACCTAACCTAACCTAACCTAACCTAACCTAACCTAACCTAACCTAACCTAACCTAACCTAACCTAACCTAACCTAACCTAACCTAACCTAACCTAACCTAACCTAACCTAACCTAACCTAACCTAACCTAACCTAACCTAACCTAACCTAACCTAACCTAACCTAACCTAACCTAACCTAACCTAACCTAACCTAACCTAACCTAACCTAACCTAACCTAACCTAACCTAACCTAACCTAACCTAACCTAACCTAACCTAACCTAACCTAACCTAACCTAACCTAACCTAACCTAACCTAACCTAACCTAACCTAACCTAACCTAACCTAACCTAACCTAACCTAACCTAACCTAACCTAACCTAACCTAACCTAACCTAACCTAACCTAACCTAACCTAACCTAACCTAACCTAACCTAACCTAACCTAACCTAACCTAACCTAACCTAACCTAACCTAACCTAACCTAACCTAACCTAACCTAACCTAACCTAACCTAACCTAACCTAACCTAACCTAACCTAACCTAACCTAACCTAACCTAACCTAACCTAACCTAACCTAACCTAACCTAACCTAACCTAACCTAACCTAACCTAACCTAACCTAACCTAACCTAACCTAACCTAACCTAACCTAACCTAACCTAACCTAACCTAACCTAACCTAACCTAACCTAACCTAACCTAACCTAACCTAACCTAACCTAACCTAACCTAACCTAACCTAACCTAACCTAACCTAACCTAACCTAACCTAACCTAACCTAACCTAACCTAACCTAACCTAACCTAACCTAACCTAACCTAACCTAACCTAACCTAACCTAACCTAACCTAACCTAACCTAACCTAACCTAACCTAACCTAACCTAACCTAACCTAACCTAACCTAACCTAACCTAACCTAACCTAACCTAACCTAACCTAACCTAACCTAACCTAACCTAACCTAACCTAACCTAACCTAACCTAACCTAACCTAACCTAACCTAACCTAACCTAACCTAACCTAACCTAACCTAACCTAACCTAACCTAACCTAACCTAACCTAACCTAACCTAACCTAACCTAACCTAACCTAACCTAACCTAACCTAACCTAACCTAACCTAACCTAACCTAACCTAACCTAACCTAACCTAACCTAACCTAACCTAACCTAACCTAACCTAACCTAACCTAACCTAACCTAACCTAACCTAACCTAACCTAACCTAACCTAACCTAACCTAACCTAACCTAACCTAACCTAACCTAACCTAACCTAACCTAACCTAACCTAACCTAACCTAACCTAACCTAACCTAACCTAACCTAACCTAACCTAACCTAACCTAACCTAACCTAACCTAACCTAACCTAACCTAACCTAACCTAACCTAACCTAACCTAACCTAACCTAACCTAACCTAACCTAACCTAACCTAACCTAACCTAACCTAACCTAACCTAACCTAACCTAACCTAACCTAACCTAACCTAACCTAACCTAACCTAACCTAACCTAACCTAACCTAACCTAACCTAACCTAACCTAACCTAACCTAACCTAACCTAACCTAACCTAACCTAACCTAACCTAACCTAACCTAACCTAACCTAACCTAACCTAACCTAACCTAACCTAACCTAACCTAACCTAACCTAACCTAACCTAACCTAACCTAACCTAACCTAACCTAACCTAACCTAACCTAACCTAACCTAACCTAACCTAACCTAACCTAACCTAACCTAACCTAACCTAACCTAACCTAACCTAACCTAACCTAACCTAACCTAACCTAACCTAACCTAACCTAACCTAACCTAACCTAACCTAACCTAACCTAACCTAACCTAACCTAACCTAACCTAACCTAACCTAACCTAACCTAACCTAACCTAACCTAACCTAACCTAACCTAACCTAACCTAACCTAACCTAACCTAACCTAACCTAACCTAACCTAACCTAACCTAACCTAACCTAACCTAACCTAACCTAACCTAACCTAACCTAACCTAACCTAACCTAACCTAACCTAACCTAACCTAACCTAACCTAACCTAACCTAACCTAACCTAACCTAACCTAACCTAACCTAACCTAACCTAACCTAACCTAACCTAACCTAACCTAACCTAACCTAACCTAACCTAACCTAACCTAACCTAACCTAACCTAACCTAACCTAACCTAACCTAACCTAACCTAACCTAACCTAACCTAACCTAACCTAACCTAACCTAACCTAACCTAACCTAACCTAACCTAACCTAACCTAACCTAACCTAACCTAACCTAACCTAACCTAACCTAACCTAACCTAACCTAACCTAACCTAACCTAACCTAACCTAACCTAACCTAACCTAACCTAACCTAACCTAACCTAACCTAACCTAACCTAACCTAACCTAACCTAACCTAACCTAACCTAACCTAACCTAACCTAACCTAACCTAACCTAACCTAACCTAACCTAACCTAACCTAACCTAACCTAACCTAACCTAACCTAACCTAACCTAACCTAACCTAACCTAACCTAACCTAACCTAACCTAACCTAACCTAACCTAACCTAACCTAACCTAACCTAACCTAACCTAACCTAACCTAACCTAACCTAACCTAACCTAACCTAACCTAACCTAACCTAACCTAACCTAACCTAACCTAACCTAACCTAACCTAACCTAACCTAACCTAACCTAACCTAACCTAACCTAACCTAACCTAACCTAACCTAACCTAACCTAACCTAACCTAACCTAACCTAACCTAACCTAACCTAACCTAACCTAACCTAACCTAACCTAACCTAACCTAACCTAACCTAACCTAACCTAACCTAACCTAACCTAACCTAACCTAACCTAACCTAACCTAACCTAACCTAACCTAACCTAACCTAACCTAACCTAACCTAACCTAACCTAACCTAACCTAACCTAACCTAACCTAACCTAACCTAACCTAACCTAACCTAACCTAACCTAACCTAACCTAACCTAACCTAACCTAACCTAACCTAACCTAACCTAACCTAACCTAACCTAACCTAACCTAACCTAACCTAACCTAACCTAACCTAACCTAACCTAACCTAACCTAACCTAACCTAACCTAACCTAACCTAACCTAACCTAACCTAACCTAACCTAACCTAACCTAACCTAACCTAACCTAACCTAACCTAACCTAACCTAACCTAACCTAACCTAACCTAACCTAACCTAACCTAACCTAACCTAACCTAACCTAACCTAACCTAACCTAACCTAACCTAACCTAACCTAACCTAACCTAACCTAACCTAACCTAACCTAACCTAACCTAACCTAACCTAACCTAACCTAACCTAACCTAACCTAACCTAACCTAACCTAACCTAACCTAACCTAACCTAACCTAACCTAACCTAACCTAACCTAACCTAACCTAACCTAACCTAACCTAACCTAACCTAACCTAACCTAACCTAACCTAACCTAACCTAACCTAACCTAACCTAACCTAACCTAACCTAACCTAACCTAACCTAACCTAACCTAACCTAACCTAACCTAACCTAACCTAACCTAACCTAACCTAACCTAACCTAACCTAACCTAACCTAACCTAACCTAACCTAACCTAACCTAACCTAACCTAACCTAACCTAACCTAACCTAACCTAACCTAACCTACCCCTAGCCCGCTGCCTCCGAGTTTTTATACGAGGGGGAAGGCAGACCCCTGTTTGTACGATGTGTGACATCGGGCCCAAGGCGCGAAGACTCGAGGGTTAGTTCCTTCCATCATCCATCGTCCCTACCGCCTCCGAGTTCTCCGAGTTTTTATACGAGGGGGAAGGCGGACCCCTGTTCGTACGATGTACGGCATCGGCATATAAATGAGTCAGCCGCACACCGAGCGCCCCGAGCGCCACGAATTTGCAGGGAGGCACATCCCCTGAAAAACCGCCATTTCATGCGTCCCGAAGGGCACATGCTATGACGGCCACCTACCCGAACTCCCAATGTGGAGTTAAAAAGCTAGCTAAGCGGGGAAATGGCTATTCCCAGGAGGCTCGTCGGACACAGGGCCCGCCTCCCCCCAAGCCGCCACTCCCCGTAACACTTATCCAGAAGGGAAAAGTGTTTTCGGCTTTACTGTCGTTCGATTTGGGACTTGAGCCAAGCTATGGGTCCCTCCTCTTCCGACAAGCCGGCCCAGGGAACAAATCGTCCTGGGTTTGCGCACTAGCGCACGCGTGACCCCTTTGGAGCGACAAGACCGCCCCCCGGCCATGCGAACGGCTTAAGAGCATCCCTGCCCCCAGCCTACTAATCGAGCGGTCGCCCGGTTTTCGACTGTGACCGCCGCAT
>NW_021852865.1:1455-2127 GCF_003651465.1 Formica exsecta | reverse complement strand
AGAAAAATTATATTTAATAAATCGCAATATAATTAAAGTAGTAGGACGTAAAGCTAAATAGAGTCATTTTGTAATTAACTAAATGCACAATATATACACATCTAATGCTTTGGGATATATTTATTGAAACAAAATTTCTTATAAACTCTAAGTCGCATAAAACAAACTTGAAGATAATATATAAATGTATATGTATTTATAAATTGAAATTTTAGTAGATTCCTAAATCATTATACATTTTTTGACACATGCTTTTTATATAAAACTTAATAAAACTTTATATAAAATGTAAATAAATTATACAAAAATTTTCTTTCAAATACTTTCAAATATATATCCTATAGGATATACTTTGCAAATGAAAGGAATCCTAATTGCACTAAATATTGATTATAAATTGATATTGTAGCATATATCTATAAATATAGATATATATCTTTTTTTAAGTAATGTATGTGAATGGTAATATACAGGGTAGGCCATTTTAATGTATCCACTGAAATATCTTAAAATCTATAAGTTTAAGACAAAAATGTTTTAGACAAAAGTTGTATAATTCACAGGAGGACACATGATGAAAATATGGACTTGACCTTGAATGACCTTTTCAAGGCCAAGTCAATGTGATTGATGTTTTCTTAAATGGAACCCCCCATTTTTTATTGCATATTC
>NW_021852865.1:0-378 GCF_003651465.1 Formica exsecta | reverse complement strand
GCCAACAGAAAAAAAAATTTATTATAAAATTTTTTTATTTCATTATTTCTAATATCAAGAAAAATTATATTTAATAAATCGCAATATAATTAAAGTAGTAGGACGTAAAGCTAAATAGAGTCATTTTGTAATTAACTAAATGCACAATATATACACATCTAATGCTTTGGGATATATTTATTGAAACAAAATTTCTTATAAACTCTAAGTCGCATAAAACAAACTTGAAGATAATATATAAATGTATATGTATTTATAAATTGAAATTTTAGTAGATTCCTAAATCATTATACATTTTTTGACACATGCTTTTTATATAAAACTTAATAAAACTTTATATAAAATGTAAATAAATTATACAAAAATTTTCTTTCAAAT
>NW_021852864.1:0-219 GCF_003651465.1 Formica exsecta | reverse complement strand
AAGGTCACTCAAGGTCAAGTCCATATTTTCATCATGTGTTCCCCTTCTAACTCTACAACTTTTGTATAAAACATTTTTTTCCATCTTGCTTACTTTACGAGATATTTGCGTGCGTTGGTTAAAATGACTCACCCTGTATATATATACATGAATTTCGTGTTTTGACAAAAAATTAATATAAACATTAAAAACCTCTCTCTCTCTCTCTTTTTTTATATA
>NW_021852863.1:0-334 GCF_003651465.1 Formica exsecta | reverse complement strand
ATTTATATATGATCATAAGCAATTTTTTCAGATTTCTACAAATTTTATTTTTTCTAGAAAAAAAAAATTGCGAAATGCAAATGCAAAAATTATTCTTCTAACTATTTTTCAAAAATTCTTCTTATTATTTCTTTTTATATGTACGAATGGAGATTATATAGAAGAAAAAAATATCTATATGAACTTATTTTATATACATGTAATTATATTTATATTTGTGATTATATATAGATCGTTTTTTTCCCGGGAGATTTTAATTACTCATTAATAATTGGTAAAATTTAAGAGAAAGAAAACATGTGTGTGTGGATATATGTATTTTATATATAATTAT
>NW_021852862.1:0-204 GCF_003651465.1 Formica exsecta | reverse complement strand
TCTACAAAGTTAAATGACATTTAATATTAATTATTTCAGTTGCAAAGACTAAGAAAATTATATGCGAGTAAAGCTCGATCCAAATGCAGCAATATTTCTTAATAAAGAAATACTTTCTCGATTTTTTAATTGTCAGGCAGATAGAAAACGAGCATTTTCGACATCAGAAAGGTTAGCAGTTAAAAAGCTCAGAAAACTACATAT
>NW_021852861.1:0-258 GCF_003651465.1 Formica exsecta | reverse complement strand
ATTTATATATAATTATATATTATAATTGTATTAATAATATTATAATTTATATATGAAATTTCCGTTTTTTGTATTACACGAAAATTTACCGAAACAACATATATAATGGTAATATAATAGAAATTCTAAATTAATATATTTGTTAAATATTAGTTTCTCTATATTATTTATTTTAAGAATATTTATAAACTTAAGAACTCGTGTTTTCATACCAAAGAAATGTTGATAAATACGGAAAATTTTATTTTAAACTTTATA
>NW_021852860.1:358-474 GCF_003651465.1 Formica exsecta | reverse complement strand
TTTTATGTACAGAATAATAAGACAAATCAATTAGTTTAAAAAAAACGAGTAGTTTAAAAAAATATATTATAAATAATTACATACTTTTTCTTAAAAACAATTATTTTTTTTTATGT
>NW_021852860.1:0-228 GCF_003651465.1 Formica exsecta | reverse complement strand
ATGTCAGATTAAAATATAAAATAACTCAAAAAGTACTTAATGAAAAAATACTTTATTATAGTGTTTTGAAAAGCTCTCGAGATAAGCTACAAGAATATGCAATAAAAATTAGGCAGTTCCATTTAAGAAATTGAACGGACCTTTATGTGACCTTCAAATGACTATCCAAGGTCACATCAATGACACTATCTTATGTCCCCCTTCGAACCAAACAACTTTTGTCTGAAA
>NW_021852859.1:18978-20061 GCF_003651465.1 Formica exsecta | reverse complement strand
TTTATTGCCATTTTTGTTTTTGTTATCTCTTGTCTTTTTTCAATTTAACTTGATTTATTTGATTATTTATATTATTAATTTTTTAACTAAATAATAATAATATGTTAAGGTAGGTATACATCTACGAACGAACGCCGAACGAACCGCGAATGCAAACGTTCGGACATTCGCGTTCGTGTTCGTAGGTTGTTCGTTTCTTTTATCGGTAGCAGTAAACATCAGCATTCGATTAGGATTCGGCGTTCACTGCAAATAATCAGAGATTTTTACGACATTCTTTTACGTGACATTTGTACGATACGTTAAAGGTAATTAAGTAATATTCCGATAGACAATAATTAGAATTATGCAATATAGAAATAAATTATAATACTATTATGATTTTATATTTAAAAAAAGGTTATATCATTGGAATAACCTATGTGAGTTTAGGCATGTTTTTATTATAACAATATTTATGTGTATATACATTTAACAACTATATATATACATATATCTTATACGCATATTTCTTTTTCTACATTTTAGATAAGCAAGAATAGAGTTTTACTGTTGACAGGATCAATGTCTGACAATAGAATTATTATAGCAAGTGCGTGTTATATTATAATGGCTTATAATTTGAAAAAAAAACAAAAAAAAGGAAGAAAAGAAGGTGGTGGATGACATGGGTATATCGAAGTCATCAACAATATAGGGGAAGCGACTTAATGAACGATTTAAGGAAAAAGTATATGGGACAATTTCAAAATTTCTGCAGAATGTCTGCAGAAGACTTTGAATTTTTGTTAAATAAAATTGGATCTAAAATTTCTAAACAGGATACAGTGTTTCGTCCGTCAATTCCTATTGAAGAGAGATTTGCTATTACTCTTCGTTTTTTTTTGCAACAGGAGATTCTTACACAAGTTTGATGTATCTTTTTAAAGTATCTAAACAATTAATTTCAAGAATTGTGCCCGAAGTGTGTATCGCTATAATAGAAGCATTGCAGGAAATAATATAGGTAAGAGTAAAACATATTCCCAGACAGCACAAGGATGTCCTTAGGACGTCCAAAGGGCATCCAGGACATACATGTAG
>NW_021852859.1:0-263 GCF_003651465.1 Formica exsecta | reverse complement strand
TCCAATGGACATTTATAGGACATTAATACTTATTATAATACTTAAGAGTTCTAAATTATATTAAATAGCCTACATAACTGAAAGTAATCATGTATGCGTATTAAATTTTCATAAAATATATTTATAATGATATCTTAAAACGTCCTACAAATGTCCTCAACCGTCCTGGACATATTCAGGATGATCCTGAGGATGTCTTGTGCTATCTGGGTAGGCTTTATTGTTTCGGGACATTGAATTCTCCATGTATCACGAGGACAGAA
>NW_021852858.1:1111-1287 GCF_003651465.1 Formica exsecta | reverse complement strand
TATGATCAAAATTTGGCCCCGTAGACAATTCTCCTCGTCTTTTTTATCTTTTTTTTCCGATGCTCCTTAATTCCATCGTTTTCTTATATTTCTAATCTAATTCCATTTCTCTCTCTCTTCTCTCTCTCCTCTCTCTCTCTCTCTCTCTCTCTCTCTCTCTCTCTCTCTCTCTCTCT
>NW_021852858.1:464-1058 GCF_003651465.1 Formica exsecta | reverse complement strand
TCTCTCTTTCTCTCTCTCTCTTTTTGTCTTTCTCTTATATGCGACTATTTATTTCACACAACAATGAGAGCCAAAGAGAGATTAATGTACATCAATTATATATTACTTTTTATTGTCTTACTTGTCATTATTAAATATGTCACATTCGAAAGATATCAAGATAGAAAACGTAGTAATAAAAAAAAGAAATATTGTGGTAATACATTAATTCTAAACGAGAAAAAAAACTTTTTTAATTGTAAAAGGATGATATATTTGGTGTATAATAAAATGAAAGAAATGCAAGTCACAAAGTAATAATATAAAAATATTTTCGTCTCATTTTTCAAAGCTTAGCGTTTGATTGTAATATTTTAGCTTTTTTCTTTCGGTATTTTTCATCGACCGTACTTATTTTTATGGTAAATATAGCGAATAGAGGACCCAACCCCAATGACCTTGACCTTGACATATGTTGTCAAGGACATAATTCTGAGTAACTTTTTCTTCTAATTTAATCGTCGCTCGTTGCTTATTAAAAAGTTATTAACAAACAAAAATTTGTAAAAATCAAGATTTATACATAGTCTGACAATGAAAAACTGGATATTTAAG
>NW_021852858.1:0-282 GCF_003651465.1 Formica exsecta | reverse complement strand
GACCTAGCCCCAATGACCTTGACCTTGACATATGTTGTTAAGGACATAATTCTGAGTAACTTTTTCTTCTAATTTAATCGTCGCTCGTTGCTTATTAAAAAGTTATTAACAAAAAAAGTTTGAAATATACAAAAGTACATGCACGGACAGGAAGCACGCGCGCGCGCGCACACACACACATGCACACGGGGAGCAAGGGAGGCCTTCGGCCCCCCTCCCGCACCCTCCACGCCGGTTGGCTGGGTGGACCTTGCTTTACAATGTAGCATGTACTTTGTAAGT
>NW_021852857.1:26283-34080 GCF_003651465.1 Formica exsecta | reverse complement strand
TATTCTACTCTTCTTCAAAATGTCGAAAAAGATGACGTTAAATCGTGTTATTCTGATCGCGACGTAAATGTTTCTAATGGAATACGATTGTAGTTGAATCTGTTTCTCACGCTAGCTGCGAAATAAATATCCCCGACGATCAGGGTGAAAATAAATACGCCGTCACTGAACAGCAACAAATTAGTACACCACTCACAATATATACGTAAAACTTCCACACCGTGGATAGATATCTCTTTGCACACATAATCATGCACATTTCGTTTCTCAGCGCGCACAATACATTGTGTAATATCATATTATCGATAATATTATTATAACATCGCGCTAGTAACTCGCCCGCGAGCATTAACTGTATTTTTACTCTTCCTTTTGTATGTGTATATACAGGGTGCGGCATTTAGTGGATAAAGTATTTTTTCATTAATACTTTTTGGGTTATTTTATATTTTATTCTGACATATTTTGATATAAAAAATAAAATATCTTGTAAAATATTTAGTTTTCGATAATCTTACCGTAATATTTTTATGTACAGAATAATGAGACAAATCAATTAGTAAAAAAAAAATAATTGTTTTTAAGAAAAAGTATGTAATTATTTACAATGTATTTTTTAAAACAATTATTTGTTTTTTTCTTTACACTAGTTGATTAGTAGACCTAACCGTCCGCCAGCTTTTGTTCTTGCTGTCTGTGGATTTGCGAACCTTGGGCAGAGTCATCGCTCGTTTGTCAACCGACGATGACTCCACCACAGTTCCAATAGCTTTGCTGTTGTCCTTCATCGAAGACTTAACAAGGTTGCAGCGCTTACAGATGAACAAAGAATTGTTGTGCCTCCTCGAAGTCGCGGCGGAACCGCTGCTCACCGAGTTGCTCTTAGTGAGCATCTTGGACGCGTGCTTTGGTTTTGGACTGGGCGAATCCTTAGAGTCAAAACTGCTGCTCAGACGATCCGTAAAGTTTCTCAGCCGTGAAAATAAAGACTTGTGATTATTCGACCCAGTTCTGTCGTCGCAGCAACATCGCAGATTGATTGATTCTCGACTGCCGTGTGCATCCTTACGACTAGATCGGATTTCGTGAATATTCTCTATGACCGTGCCGGCCTTCTTGACGTTGTTCCTCGGTTGCGAGTAGGCCTCTGCCATGACGATATTACCGTTTTCCTCTGGCGCTCTGCCTTCAATTTTAGCGACTAGAAATGTTGTCGCCTCCTTCTCAATTTCCTCGAGAATACGCGTGCCTTCGGCGGGATCTCGCGCTGACCGGCAAACTGAGATCGCTACCGAGATTTTCGCATCTGCTGCTGCGTCTCCTCTCGCGCTCGTGTTTCCGAACGGCCTTGATCAGATCCTGATTATGATAATCTAACGAGGATTTCTCCCGGCTGCCCTTGCGGCTGCTGGGGCAACTCTTCCGGCCGGTAGTCGGGCCGACCAGTGTGCCTTCGGTGGAAATCTTGAACTTGAGCGTCTTCTCGCTGATCTCTACTTCCGTGGCGGTCTCCGGATCAGAGCTCTCGACATTTTCCATCTCCTCCATCGTCAAGTTCTCCGTAATATCGTTGTCGGTGGAGCGCGAGTGCGAGTGGATTGTCGTGGCGGATCGCTTTGAACGCATGCTGTGCGACGACGTGGATTTGATAATGGCGGACGAGCTGCCAACGCCGCTCGGCGCATTGGATATACCTGATTCTCCGACATCTATGACACTTTTCCGATGATGACGTTCGTCTTTGGCAGCCTCGTTCAGTCTGCGATAGTACTCCAGAGCTTCCCTGACGGGTTGAACTATGAGATTCTGGAAAGCAAGGTTTCGTGTATATAAAGATCTGTTCATGCAAAAAACCGATATTAATTTTCGAAAGTTTTATGCAAGAATGGTTGCCGATCCATTTCATTGCAAGCACGAATAAATTAATCCACGTACAAAAGAGAACAGGAAATACCTGTAGCTCGGGAAGAAGTTCGCCGAGGGCTTCGAAGAGGGGGAGAAGAACTAGGCCGATGAAGCTAACCTGGGACGATGGTTTGGTCACCTTGTCGCGACCCATGAATGGCGTGACCGGAAGACCCTCGAGTTTCTCCGCGTTGCTCTGCTTGAAGAACTCTTGAAGTAACTTGTCCAGCCATGGTTCCGCGACTTCCATCGGGCGGGCCTTGTTACTTATGTCGGCCACTTTGATAAGGATCATGGATAGCTGCAAAATACGTAATTGTATTGATTATTTAATGTTTCATTCGATTAAATTAACAACTAACTTACTAACTCCATTAGTCGGCGTATTTACCAGATTTATATGTGCTCTGTTGGTATAATCGAATTCAGGAATGATATCGATGAACTGGCCGAGGATCTCGTTGTGCCGGGCCATGTCGGTCGCTAGGATGCATCGTATAATGCCCTCACGCACTATTCTATAGGTAAGATTGTCCAAGGACGCGAGGATGTTGCACTCGGGTGCCTCCAGGACCCGGAACGCCACGGAACAGTGATGATTCTCCAAAGGCGAGATATCGTTGTAACGCAGTGCTAGTTCAGTCCGCGCGTTTATCTGATAGATATTGTTGTAGCCCGGATGATCGAGATCGTGACAGATGCAGGAGACGATCAATATGAGAACCTCGAGGTCGCCGATTTTCGACGGAAGATCCACCGCCCTGGCTATCGCGTACATCTGGATACAATCAATTAACGCTGAATCGATGTGGCTCTTTTTCGATTTACAGCTAAAAAAATATTTTGCCATGCATGCGTATTTCGATCAATCATAAAAAGAAAAATTTCAAAATCATCAGAAATCATTATCAATATATTAATAAAAATATATGACTTATAATGCGACACGGGCACGCCAAGTCACCGCTGTTATGTGATAGCGGTAATAATTTTCCCAGATCAAATGCATCTTATGTTGTTGCATCTTTTCTAATGGCTGGAACCGTTAGGAACCTTCACTTGAGGATGTGGAGCGCATGATTGACGTAAGGTTGGTCCTCTACCTTGCGCACGGCTCCTATTAGCCCTCTACAATATTATTGTTATTTAACATTGTGAGCCTTCAGGATTATTATATAAATTAAAATATAAATGAACAGAGAGATCACTGACATTATTATATTTTTCATAATATTTATAGGAATTTACAAGTTTTATGTTAAAGTTGAAAAACTGCATCCTCTCTTCCAGCTCCTGTTCATTATTTCACAACTATAGAATTATAATTTAAATTTATTTTCGCTATTCATGTTTCATAAATTTCAAGCTATTCAACACATTGATCACTTTTGAAAATATATAAAAAACTTTTGTTATGTCCAGACTCGGGGAAAGATGAGTCGAAGGAGGGGCGCAACAACTATCTTTTATTATCCCGAAGTCAAACGCCTCGTGGCGTTTGGAATCGGGTCGAACGAACTGACAGGTCCGAAAAGCAGGTAAACGACTGAGTCGCTATTACACTGTTTTCGGAAGTTCGCTCGGCGGTCCCTTTTCGGTCAGAGAATTTAATCTCTTTTACACGGGATGGGACCAAGTGCGATCTTTGGACTAGGAATGAGTGTGGGTTAATAAAGAGTTATTTTGATTTTTCATTAACAAATATAGATTTATTCATTTTAAAATGAATGATAGGTATACATGATAATATAAAAAAATAAAAATAAAATATTCGTTTTCTTCTGAGTATGTATGAGTGTGTGTGTGTGTGTGTGTGTGTGTGTGTGTGTGTGTGCGTGTGTGTGTGTGTGTGTGTGTGTGTGTGTGTGTGTGTGTGTGTGTGTGTGTGTGTGTGTGTGTGTGTGTGTGTGTGTGTGTGTGTGTGTGTGTGTGTGTGTGTGTGTGTGTGTGTGTGTGTGTGTGTGTGTGGTTACATTAATACGGAGGACATCAGTCAGAATGCAAGAGAAAGATTTCATCGTTAATATTTAGGTTCTGACTGGTTAATACAATATGAAGATTTAATTAATAAAAAAAACAAACAAAACATGTGTGCGTGTGTGAGTGAGGTAGGAAGTAAGGATCATGGAGAGAGAATGAAAGGAGATTTAAATTTAGTTCAATTTAGTCTTGGTAGGACAAATCTGATTCTAAATCAGGTAGTTCTTCGCAGAACTCCTGAATGGCTTTTTCGAAATCGTCTGATTCCGAAAACTGCGGGGAAGAAGGGGGTGAATTATTCAAGAGGATTGTAGATAATAACGAGAATGATCTGGGGGAGGAAGGCGGTTCAGGAGAAAGAGGTTCGGGGGGATATACTGGAGAGTAGCTGGGAGAAAAATGGTAAGGGGAAAGGAGGGAAGTTGTAACTTTGATGGGTTGTGAGCTTGTGTGTAGTGAGTCAATCTTACTCCTAAATCTTTTTAATTTAACAATAAAATTCGCGAACGGTCGCGTCAACGCCTTCCGAGTCCTGCGATGGACTTGATTCATGGACCGATATATGTATATTTTCCCAGATCTGGTTCTCACTACGGAACCAGTGTAAATAAAAAGGTTTCAGTCACGTATACACATAATAATTGAATAGTTAAAGCTTACTTTTTGCTGTTAATTCGATAATGAAGAAGCGGTGATTTTTCCTCGGCTCTAGGTCTCGTGGTGCGTTCGGACCTTCGGTTGATGAATGCAAATGGTGGTGAGACGCCGCTAGAAGACACTGGTTTTCTCAACTAACTCGCGAGTCACAACACAGAACAAGAGTACTCGGATTGAGACTTACAGTAAAAAGAGATGTGGTACGTTTGCGAGTTCTCTTTTTATAATCTTCTTTTTGGGGCGTATTCTAATTCTAAGAGTGGGAATTTTCCAAAACTTCGACAAATTGAATTTGCACAGAAGTGGGGATTTTCCAATTTTGGCAAATTAAAAATGTGTCAGTGTCTTCGTTAGGCGGGGTGTTTCTCCTACTTTTCACGTTTTATCCGTGGTGATCGTCCATTGATGAGTTCGATATTCGTTCGAAGACTCCTTGCACGTGTTCAGATTAGAAAAAGGTCCTATTTTCCTATGATAATTTTTATTGCTATTGGTGCAGCTGTGTTTATTGAATATTTGTTGGAGAATTTTTATTATAATAGATGCAGCTGTGTTTGTTGGGTGTTTCGTTAGAAAATTTTATATTGTTATTGATGCAGCTGTGTTTGTTTGGTATTTCGTTAGAAAATTTTGTTAAATTTAGATTCTGACTGGGTGATACAATATAAAAATATATTTGATTAAAGGATAAAAACATAAAATCAAAATCAATATGTATAAGTAAATAAGTGTATATGTTAAGAACGGTCAGAAATATAAAATTGGTCGCTCGCATATGTGTTAGATTACGATCAGGATTTAAAATTTTCTAAGACTTATTACCGAAACGGGTTGATGATTTAAAAGAATGAAACATTCTTCGGAAAGTTTTGATTTAAATAAGAAACAAGACAAAAAGAAGGAAAAGAAAAATTATTCAATTAAACTTACTTTTTTCAATAGTAATTCAGAGGTGGAGAGGTGGGGAATTTTTGTACGGTGTTTTGCTCTGTGTCTCATGTCGGCAACCCGATGTTCGATTCGTGGTTGCTCTGGAGATGATGCCAAGCGAGGACACTGGTGGCACAAGTGCCTAACTCGCGAATTACGGTGCAAAAGCACAGAGTAAGACTGCGTGAAGCTGAAGACTGGAGAATAAGTGCTTAAGTCTGTTCGAGTCTTCTTTTTATATCTCTCTTTTCGGGGTGTATTCTAATTTCTAAGAGTGGGAATCTTCCAAAACTTTAGCAAATTAAAAATGTGCCAGTGTCTTCGTTAGGCGGGGTGTTCCTCCTACTTTTTGCGTTTTACTCGTAGTGATCGTCCATTGGTGAGTTCGATATTCGTTCGGAGATTTCTTGCACGTGTTCAGATTAGAAAAAAGATCCTATTCTTCTATGATAATTTTATTGCTATTGGTGCAACTGTGTTTATTGAATATTTGTTGGAAAATTTTATTATTATAGATGCAGCTGTGTTTGTTGGGTATTTCGTTAGAAAAATTTATATTACCTTGAGGAGACCGGCATATTTTTATCATCGATCTTTTACGTTGGTCTGTTTACTGAGCGATTCGTTTGTCTCACCAATCGACGATCATTGCCGACACTTCGCGGAAGGAAGGAATCGTGGAATCGCCAAGACGTAACACTTTATTTTGTTAAATTTTACATTATGTTTATGTAATTGGTTCATTTGTTCTGTGATTGATAATGGCTGCGTTTTGAATTCAATTAGATAAGTCGCGGTCGGTGTTAGATTGTGTAACTGAAATAGAAAGATTAAAATTTGAAGAATTGAAATCAAAATTAGAGTTGCGTTTCGGTGAAAGCTACTGTTACGTCCTGGCGACTCCACGATTCCTTCCTTCCGCGAAGTTGCGGCAATGATAATATAATAATAAAATTTTCCAACAAATATTCAATAAACACAGCTGCACCAATAGCAATAAAATTATCATAGAAGAATAGGATCTTTTTTTCTAATCTGAACACGTGCAAGAAATCTCCGAACGAATATCGAACTCACCAATGGACGATCACTACGAGTAAAACGTGAAAAGTAGGAGGAACACCCCGCCTAACGAAGACACTGGCACATTTTTAATTTGCTAAGATTGAAAAATTCCCACTTCTGCGCAAATTCAATTCGTCGAAGTTTTGGAAGATTCCCACTCTTAGAAATTAGAATACACCCCGAAAAGAGAGATATAAAAAGAGGACTCGAACTCACTTACGTACTTATTCTCCAGTCTTCAGCTTCACGCAGTCTTACTCTGTGCTTTTGCATCGTAATTCGCGAGTTAGGCACTTGTGCCACCAGTGTCCTCACTTGGCATTATCTCTAGAGCAACCACGAATCGAACATCGGATTGCCGACATGAGACACAGAGCGAAACACCGTACAAAAATTCGCCACCCCTCCACCTCTGAATTACTATTTAAAAAAGTAAGTTTAATTGAATAATTTTTCTTTTCCTCCTTTTTGTCTTGTTTCTTATTTAAATCAAAACTTTTCGAAGAATGTTTCATTCTTTTAAATCATCAACCCGTTTCGGTAATAAGTCTTAGAAAATTTTAAATCTTGATCTTAATCTAACACATATGCGAGCGATCAATTTTATATTTCTGACCGTTCTTAACATATACACTTATTTACTTATACATATTGATTTTGATTTTATGTTTTTATCCTTTAATCAAATATATTTATATACTGTATTAACCAGTCAGAACCTAAATGTCAACGACAGAATCTTTCCCTTGCATTCTGACTGATGTCCTCCGTATTAATGTAACACCCGCGAACTAAAACACACACATACATACGTACACTCACCGAGAAATTATTTTATTTTAATTTTTTATAATCATGTATATCCACTATTTACTTTAAAAATGAATAAATTTACATTTTGTTAATGTAAAAATCAAAATAACTCTTTATTAAACCCCCCACTCATTCCTCTAGTCGAAAGATCGCACTTGGTCCCATCCCGCGTAAAAGAGATTAAATTCTCTTACCAAAAAGGGACCACCGAACGAACGTCTGAATAACCAGCGTAACAGCGACTCAGTCGTTTACCTGCTTTTCAGACCAGTCAGTTCGTTCGACCCGATTCCAAACGCCAAGAGGCGTTTAATTTCGGGAAAATTAAAGATAGTTGTTGCGCCCTTCCGTCAACTCATCCTTCCTCGAGTCTGGACGTAACAATATGTTTATACGTAATGAACTAATATTTGTTATTTAACATACATATAATTTCCATCCATTTCA
>NW_021852857.1:19996-25506 GCF_003651465.1 Formica exsecta | reverse complement strand
TTTTTTCTCTTACGCTATAAATGGGCACATATAAGAAAAGATAGTTTTGTATTAAGACTCTTTAATAAACGTATTAAATAAAAATATCATTATTAAAACAAAATTATTGTTAATACAAGAAGAATTATTGTTATTGTGAGAAAAGTTCTTGTTATTACGAGAAAATTAAAAAGAATAAGTAAAAAAAAAAAATATATATATATATTTTGTAAAAGAAGGACGAAAAAAAAAAGGGGTTTTGATGATCGCCTTCTCTTTCCTCCTTCTTAATAAGCAAATTAGCATGCACAAAACTATATGCAATTTACAATACTTTAGTTATCCGCGAAAGGAAGGAATCCATTTCCTTTTTTCTGCAAATGTTGGGTTTTTCCCCAACATTTGTCTAAGGCCGGGGGTGTTACGTCCTGGCGATTCCACGATTCCTTCTTTCCGCGAAGTGTCGGCAACGATCGTCGATTGGTGAGACAAACGAACCGCTTAGTAAACAGACCAACGTAAAAGATCGATGATAAAAATATGCCGGTCTCCTCAAGGTAATATAAATTTTTCTAACGAAATACCCAACAAACACAGCTGCATCTATAATAATAAAATTTTCCAACGAATATTCAATAAACACAGCTGCACCAATAGCAATAAAATTATCATAGAAGAATAGGATCTTTTTTCTAATCTGAACACGTGCAAGGAATCTTTGAACGAATATCGAACTCACCAATGGACGATCACTACGAGTAAAACGTGAAAAGTAGGAGGAACACCCCGCCTAACGAAGACACTGGCACATTTTTAATTTGCTAAGATTGAAAAATTCCCACTTCTGCGCAAATTCAATTCGTCGAAGTTTTGGAAGATTCCCACTCTTAGAAATTAGAATACACCCCGAAAAGAGAGATATAAAAAGAGGACTCGAACTCACTTACGTACTTATTCTCCAGTCTTCAGCTTCACGCAGTCTTACTCTGTGCTTTTGCACCGTAATTCGCGAGTTAGGCACTTGTGCCACCAGTGTCCTCACTTGGCATCATCTCCAGAGCAACCACGAATCGAACATCGGATTGCCGACATGAGACACAGAGCGAAACACCGTACAAAAATTCGCCACCCCTCCACCTCTGAATTACTATTTAAAAAAGTAAGTTTAATTGAATAATTTTTCTTTTCCTCCTTTTTGTCTTGTTTCTTATTTAAATCAAAACTTTCCGAATAATGTTTCATTCTTTTAAATCATCAACCCGTTTCGGTAATAAGTCTTAGAAAATTTTAAATCCTTATCTTAATCTAACACATATGCGAGCGACCAATTTTATATTTCTGACCGTTCTTAACATATACACTTATTTACTTATACATATTGATTTTGATTTTATGTTTTTATCCTTTAATCAAATATATTTTTATATTGTATCACCCAGTCAGATTCTAAATTTCACAGTAAAATCATTCCATTGCATTTCTGACTGATGTCCTCCGTATTGATGTAACACCCGCGAATTAAAAAAACACGCATACACATGTACACTCACCGAGAAATTATAATCAACAATTTTTCTATTTTAATTTTTTTTATATAATCATGTATATCCACCATTTACTTTAAAATTAATAAATTTACATTTTGTTAATTTAAAATCAAAATAACTCATTATTAACCCCCACTCATTCCTTTAGTCGAAAGATCGCACTTGGTCCCATCCCGCGTAAAAGAGATTAAATTCTCTTACCGAAAAGGGACCACCGAACGAACGTCTGAATAACCAGCGTAATAGCGACTCAGTCGTTTACCTGCTTTTCAGACCTGCCAGTTCGTTCGACCCGATTCCAAACGCTACGAGACGTTTAACTTCGGGATAATAAAAGATAGTTGTTGCGCCCTTCCGTCGACTCATCCTTCCCCGGGTCTGGACTTGACACTATCTTTCAGCAACATATTATATCAATTTACAAATCGGCGACAAAAGTTCGGAGAAGAGTTGACCACTTTAGGCGGGGACATCGAACGATTAGCACAATTAGCTTATCCCGAATGCGCGGAAGAAATTCGCAAAAAAATAGTTTGCGCACAATTTATAAATGCAATTAATGACAGTTTTATAAAAAGAGCTATACAGTTAGAGGAAGTAACTTCATTAAAGAAAGCGATAGAGAAGGCAATGGCTATTAAAGTCATAAATGAAAATAGTTTTCAGGAAAGTAAAAATCAGAACAGAGAAAGAGAATGGAAACGAGATAATAAATATTTTAGCGATAAAAACCCAAGGAAACAGAAAAGAAAGGAGATACAAAAAATAAAATAAATGGCAATTCTTATTATAAGAATAAAGGAAAATTTAATCAAAGAAATAGGACGGAATGTTGGCATTGCGGAGTTGTTGGACATTACCGTTCAGATTATCCGAAAATTTCGAAGAAGGGGGAAAACCGAAATTAGTCGGATTAAGCGGAGCGAGTTCGACTAATAAAAAGGATGCTCCGAAAGAAATTGTAAATTTAATAAATCATAAAATAAGTAGAATTGAAAAAGATAATAATTAATTTTGTTATTACAGGAAAATTAATAATGAATCTTGTAAGTTTAAAATTGATACGGGCTCGGATGTTTCAATTGTAAATGAACGGTTAATAAAAGAATCCAAGCAGAGAATTTTGGTAGAGAATAGTTTCTTTAAGCATCCAACAGAAGAAAAGGTTCCAATTAAGTCCAAAGTTAGAGTTAGGATTAACCTTGGGGCATATTCCGAAGAAATCGAAGTTTTCGTAGCCATTTCATAGAAATTGTAGATGAGTGTTAATTAGGGGGCGATTTTCTTGTAAAGATAGGAATAGAGAAAATTTTTGAATCCGTTTTTGGAAATTCCTCGAAACGAAACAATTCTATTGAATTAGAATGTACGCGGATAGGGAGTTTTGAAACAAAGGTTCCTCGAAAATTGAAAGATTTATATGAAAGAATTATTCAAAATCTAGATGAAACGCAGAGGAATGTTTTTGTGGAATTTCTTATGGAATTTCAGGATGTTTTCTCCGAGGAAATTGTGGCAGGAAAGTGTGATGTTGTACAACATGAGATGATTGATTCTCGTCCTATTAAACAAACTCCTCGACGCATTCCAATTCACATGAGGGAAGAAGTAAATAAGATTATCGAAGAGATGAAAAGTCAGGGAGTAATTGAGGAGTCTCATAGTCCATGGGTTTCTCCTGCAGTAATGGTAAAAAAGAAAGATGGTACAATTCATTTTTGTATTGATTACAGGAAATTAAATGCAGTCACGAAAAAAGATTGCTATCCTTTTTCTAGAATAAATGATATCCTTGACCGTCTTTCGGGGAATTCGTGGTTTTCAACCTTAGACTTAAAGAGTGGTTACTGGCAGGTTAAAGTTTGTCCTCAAGATAAAGAAAAGACAGCTTTCTCTATTGGTAATGGTTTATGGCAATTTACGGTCATGCCTTTTGGATTATGTAATGCACCTGCAACCTTTGAAAGATTGATGGAGAAAGTTTTGCAAGATTATTTATTAGAGATTTGTTTGGTTTATTTAGACGATGTCATCATTTTTGGAAAAACCTTTCCGACCATAATATTTTTGTACCTGATTTGACCGTAACTGCTAACGGTTTCTGTTTCCCTTCCAGACTACTTCCCTAACGTATATTTCTATACAAATTCTATTCTTCGAGATCTTTTGAGATCCTGTCTGATCCAGTCCGGTCTTTTACGAAGCCAGTGATCCACCAGTTTAACGTGAGCTAGTGACTGCGTCGGTTGATACTAGAGCGCGAAGTTTGCAAAAAGTGCTTTTTGTAAGTGTATTTAACGAAAGTTTTCTACGATACGTCCGTGATAAAAAAATGGAAAAAGATGCAGGACCTTCGACCAGTCGGGAACTTGATATGGATCTCGGAGAAAGATCATTTTTGGACGAAAATTTCAAAGGAGAATTTACGAACGCTCTCCTTGCTGCCAATTGTATTTATGAAGAACAGAATCTTTTGACAAACAAACCTCCTGAAAAAATCAGTTCTGTTTCTTTGGCCATGGCAGAAGAAATAAGCAAAGCAACAATAAGTGTGCTCAATGAAGGCATTGTTACAACAGAAGAAGAATTAATTATGTTCCATGAAAGTGATGAAGAAGGAGAATTTGAGGAGGTATGTTTTATTGTTTTTTTTACTATTATAATAATTTGTTATTTAATTTCTTAATAATTGTAAAAAAACATCAAATTTCATTCTTGCGAGAAATAGTTCCTCGCAAGAAAATTCAAGAAGTTTTACAAGAGGCTCATGACTCTCCATTTGGCGGTCATTTTGGCGTTAATAAAACTTTGGAAAAAATACGGAGACGGTTTTATTGGGCGACTTGTAAGAGGGATGTGAAGAATTGGTGCAAATCTTGCAAGATTTGTGTGGCTAAAAAGGGACCTGCAGATAAAGGGAAATCTCCTATGCAAATCTACAATGTGGGAGCCCCGTTTGAGAGAATGCAGATGGATATTCTTGGTCCACTTCCTTACACTTCTTTAGGGAATAAATATTTGTTAGTTATTATTGATTGTTTCACGAAATGGGTAGAAACTTTTCCTCTTAAGAATATAAAGGCAACCACAATAGCAGAAATTTTTGTTCAGCAGATAATTACACGATATGGTATTCCTGTTGAATTACATACAGACCAGGGAAAGAATTTTGAGTCGAAATTGTTTCAGGAATTTATGAATTTGCTAGAGATTAGGAAGACTAGAACTACGGCGTTACATCCTCAATCTGACGGACAAGTAGAACGTCAACAAAGAACCATTTTAAATTATTTAGCAAAATTCGTTGAAGAAAATCAGAGGGATTGGGATCGTTGGGTTCCAATGTATTTGTTAGCTTACAGATCTTCAAAGCATGAAACCACAGGAGCAACTTCTGCGGAATTATGTTTCGTTCGTGACTTAAGGTTGCTTTTAGATCTTTTGCAAGGACCTCTACCTAGTAATAGGTCAGAAGGAACGATTAGTTATATTAGCAAATTACAAGAGAAGTTAGGAAATCTTCATGAAAATGCTAGGCGGAATATGGAAATTAAATCTAGGAGGACGAAAGATTATTATGATCGAAAAGCTAGGCAAATCTCTTTTATAGAGGGGCAGACGGTTTGGTTATATAATCCTCGAAAGAAAATGGGAAGAGCCCCTAAGCTACAAAGTCATTAAGAAGGACCATATGTAATAATCAAAAAGCTTAATGATGTAGTTTTCTGTGTTCAAAAATCTAAAAAGCATAAGAAAAAGATAGTACATGCAGATAGATTAGCATCTTTCTGCGAAAGGAAAATAGAAAACTGATTCATCCGAGACCCGAATAATAAATATTGATTTTGCTTCGCAGATTTTATTCTACGAGTACTTTTGTTTGATTAAGAAAACATCGTTCCGGGAAACTTCTTTTAATCTTTAAGAAGACTGCCTCACATGCGGTTTTTGAGCCGTGGTTTTCCCGTCGGGTCATAGGGCGAA
>NW_021852857.1:16107-19883 GCF_003651465.1 Formica exsecta | reverse complement strand
AATGCCGAGACAGGGACTTGGGGATTCCTTTTAGGGACGTCGAGTCCACGGTAGTCCCCCTCCCCCTTGTCTGAAGAGAATTGAGGAGAAACAACACACAGAAGGATGATCTACAGGTGATCATCGACGTGGATTTATTGCGAGAGAACTGCGGCAAGAAGACTTCTTTCTTCAAGGAAAGTGTCGGAATCTTTTCCTGGAGTTGACATCTTGGAAACTGGCCATTTCCTGGAGGATGTCAATTGGAAATATTCAAGATATGGCACTAAGAAGAAAAGAAGAGAGTGTTCTGGAATCTGTAACAGCGATGCTCAAGGTAGAGCAAAAATTGCTGTGATTCCTAGAGCATCTGGAAGAAATCAGCCATCCCAAAGAGTGGGACGATGATTTAAAAGGGGGGAACAGTGTTACGTCCTTGCAAGTCGTTTATGATCCATTGTATCCGATCTGTGTGGAAGTATCGATGTGAAGCGAGTTTAAGTGGAAAATCATCTCCATGTTCGTCGTCATGGTTTGTGGATAAACAAAAAAACGGCCATCTTGAGTCTCGCGACGAATGCCATTCCGGGCGGACGTATTTGAGATTACTATTACCGTTATTTCCCGTTCTGTGTTCCTTGTTTAATTGTGTTCTGTGTTATAATTAAAGTTTCTTTTGTTCTTTTAAAAGAGGGTTAATTATTTACGTCGCGGTACGCGAGTGCCGATTGTATCGCGCGTGTTCGAGTAATATCGAAATCGTCCCGTGGACGTAACAATATAAATAAAATTATTGTTCGAGAGCGAGACGAAATTGGAAAAGTGTGCGAGGATCTTTTGGTTCGTGGAAAATAAATCTCGCGAGTACGATTCACGGTTTTTAATTATAACAAAATAATTAACACAATCACAAATTATACAAAAGTTCCAAATAATTTATTGGCCGTCCCTTGAAATATCGGCGCGAGATGAGATTCGGAGCGAGTGATAGGCCGGTGGCCCGTACGTCACTGGCTACGTCACGGCCTCGCGCGTGCCGGCAGCCGTTTATCGCGCGGCTAACCGACAAAGTTGTTTGCGTGTTTTCGTGTAAAACTTATTTGTCACATGGGCTTCAAAAGTCAAAAAACACCAAAAAACCTTAAATAATAATAGCGATAAGAACATTGTTTTTCGACTTTGATCGCGATGGAATAATAATGCGAAGCCCATGTGACAAAGAAGAAATTAATTTAAATGTAATTTAATGCAATCTCAAACAATTATATATTATTATATTATTTATTATTATATTTATAATCACATATAATCACATATAACCTTAATCTTAATAAAACATTATATCTTGGCATCGCGATGCTTTTGCGTACTGCCGATACCGCATCGCTTGACATATCATATACATATACACGCACGTACACATTGTCTCTCAAGGCGTATTTGCACACTCAAGCGAATAATCGTACATGAGCTCTGCAAACGCGCCTTGAGGGACAAAATCGCTTTGCATGTGTGCGTGCATACGTACGTGAGAGTCTGAATCTTATGAAAAATAAAAGTTCACAATTCTGGTAGACGATTATTATACCTCAGGATTGACTGCACCAATCTTATGCAAATTGGTCGCAATCGAAAGCTTCCATTTACATTGTATAAGAAAAGTACTGTTATATTTTTGATTACGACTTTAGTTCCTGAGGTATTTTAATCGAAAGTTTATTACACGTAAAACTCCGGAAAAGCTACTTGGTAGCGCCACAGCCCCTGTACATAGGCAAACCGTTCTTTTCATATACTTGGCGTCGCGACGCTACCGCGTCGCTTGATTTTATTAATTAATAATTGCACTTCACATATAAATATATTTAACTTTATTACAATTTAAATATATCAAATACCTACCATTGGTACTGTTCCAAAGCCAATAATATTTTTATGGTTTTTTTTGGCAGTTTTAAACCACTTTATAAACGTTTATATGCTATCAGCTGCTATCTGTAACAATAGTGGCTATAAAATAAAATAGCAATATACGATAAATACTATTTTTTTGCACTTGGCGTCGCGACGCTACCGCGTCGCTTGATATTATACTTCACAATCATCGATATTATACCTCACAATCGTCGTCGATATTATACCTCACAATTGTCGATTATTAATCGTGACTGTCGTGATCCCCGTAAACACAGATTACGATTATAATCAATCTATGTAATCGTAATTGATATAATCGTAAGACCATAATACAACGTATTGTAGAACGAAGAATAAACATTACTATGGCCCGTATTCATAGTCCGTTCTCATTTCAAGACCGTCTTAAGAAATATCTTAAAATGCGGCTCTGTGATTCATTTATGATATCTTACGATTGTACTTAAAACGGTCTTAAATATAAGAATTGTGAATACCAGTTTATGGCGACAACATAATAATGCTCTAATGACAGCCAATGAGAAATAATGCTTTCTCACTGTACATACATGAAAGTTACGGATCTATATAAATTATCGATCAATGATTTAATCGATAAGCAACATGGCGGAAGACAAGGAGAACGAAGTAAGTACCATTTTATGAACGTGCATTGAGGGACAAAATCGCGTTGCGTGTGTGCGTGCGAGCATACGTACGTGAGAGTCTGAATCTTATGAAAAATAAAAGTTCACAATTCTGGTAGACGATTCTTATACCTCAGGATTGACGGCACCAATCTTATTCAAACTGGTCGCAATCGAAAGCTTGCATTTACATTGTATAAGGAAAGTACCGTTAGATTTTGATTACGGCTTTAATTCCTGAGATATTTTAATCGAAAGTTTATTAGACGTAAAACTCCGGAAAAAGCTACTTGGTAGCGCCGCAGCTCATGTATATAGGCAACCGTTGACAAGCTAGAAAGAAATTTTTCATATACTTGGCGTCGCGACGCTACCGCGTCGCTTGATTTTATTAATTAATAATTGCACTTCACATATAAATATATTTAACTTTATTACAATTTAAATATATCAAATACCTACCATTGGTACTGTTCCAAAGCCAATAATATTTTTATGGTTTTTTTTGGCAGTTTTAAACCACTTTATAAACGTTTATATGCTATCAGCTGCTATCTGTAACAATAGTGGCTATAAAATAAAATAGCAATATACGATAAATACTATTTTTTTGCACTTGGCGTCGCGACGCTACCGCGTCGCTTGATATTATACTTCACAATCATCGATATTATACCTCACAATCGTCGTCGATATTATACCTCACAATTGTCGATTATTAATCGTGACTGTCGTGATCCCCGTAAACACAGATTACGATTATAATCAATCTATGTAATCGTAATTGATATAATCGTAAGACCATAATACAACGTATTGTAGAACGAAGAATAAACATTACTATGGCCCGTATTCATACTCATTTCAAGACCGTCTTAAGAAATATCTTAAAATGCGGCTCTGTGATTCATTTATGATATCTTACGATTGTACTTAAAACGGTCTTAAATATAAGAATTGTGAATACCAGCCTATAACGACACAATATAATAATGCTCTAATGACAGCCAATGAGAAATAATGCTTTCTCACTGTACATACATGAAAGTTACGGATCTATATAAATTATCGATCAATGATTTAATCGATAAGCAACATGGCGGAAGACAAGGAGAACGAAGTAAGTACCATTTTTTATTCTTTATATCTTATTATAAAATTTAATTAATTTTGTTATAATAGTATTCTTATTCAAAATTTCAGATGCTAATGGACGAAAATGAAGAGGCGTTT
>NW_021852857.1:0-1684 GCF_003651465.1 Formica exsecta | reverse complement strand
TGTGTATATATATATATCGTTACAAGTATTTATTTGACATAGATTTATATGTGTATAAGCTTTTATTTATCTTATTGTTAGGTTAGGTAACTATTGTTAACTATTGTTAGTAATTAAACTTAAACTATATATTATATATATATATATCATTAAATATTAAAAAAAAGTAACCGTCTAGCGTTTAATGAATGCCAAAAATATATAAATAAAAATCTATTTATTAAACAATATAAACAATATAAAAAAAATAAAAATACATAAAATAAGAATTTTATATTTTATATAGATTTGGCATTCATTAAATGCTAGGCGATTACTTTATTTTTAATATTTAATAATATATATAATATATACTTTAAGTTTAATAAATATATGGAATATAGTGTATAATTACTAACAATAAGATAAATAAGAATTAAAGACAAATAGTTTAAGTATTTTTTTTTAAATTTCGCGAATGTCCAGAATTCCCTCTCTTGTGACGTCTGGAAAAAAGGTAAAATAATTTCTTTTACAATGCGATATTTAATACAGATATAAATACTTTATCAATTAATTTAAATTAAGTTGTCAAATCAACAACAATCAAAATAATAAATATCAATTTTAAATATGATAAGAATTTACAAATTATTGTATAATTTATTAAAGATAAATAACACATAGTTTCTTCTTACTCTGAGTATAGCAGTAAAATGAGCCTCTGCAGCTTCCATACAATTCATAGACATTGCATATAAACCTAATAATGCATGTAATTGTGATCTATGGCCTTGAAGTAATTTAGGCTGTCGCCTGCAAAACTGACAAGCTTGAGAAATTTCCGCGAGAGCCACGCTTTTATTTCCCAATACAAGCCGACACATAACTATATGTTCCAAAAGCATTAATTGAAACACAGACAAGATAGGTTTATTATCGACAACTGTAAAATAATAAAAATTTTTAATTTTTTGAGCAAAGTATTAAGAGGATGCCGGACCGTCCTGTTTTACCGACCATAAATAAGTGAACGTTTCTTATTTTGTACATACAAACTGCAAAACTTTTATATTAAGCAAATATTGTTATGACCTGACGCAAGAAGCCGGTAAAAAAACTGTTATTTTTTAACTTTTCTTCGTTTTTGACATAAACTCGTGAAATCTCATTTTTGTTTAGATGTGTACTTAAATCGTGGAAAAGGATTACTCATTTCATGTAACCAATAGAAAAATTTCGGTCTGCAAAGTATAATTATTATGACCGGTAAAACAGGACGATCCGGCATCCTCTTAAAAACAAGGGAAAAATTGATAAGGGAACAAAAGATGTAATGCATAATTACTTTTCAGTTTTTCAATTTGAAAAATTTATCATTTTCACTCAAAAACATATTTCCAATAGTTTTCTGTAACTATATCCAGCATAAAACGATTGCTCCTTAATTGCTCCATATTGCTCCATCATTATTTTCATGATTTATTGCATTTTTTATCGAAAATTAACAAATTAATCATTTTCCAAGCGATGCCGTCGCCACCTATCGGCCGCCTATCGGAACTATATGGCTTAGAAGCCAACGGCGAGAATATTCAAACATAATATAACATAAAACGATTGCTCCTTAATTGCTTCGCATTGCTCCATCATTAATTTGATGATTTATTGCATTTTTTAACGAAAATTAACAAATTAATCATTT
>NW_021852856.1:0-437 GCF_003651465.1 Formica exsecta | reverse complement strand
GAATTCTTATTCATTTGAGTTTGCTCGTACGAAAATCTTCCTTTCTGCTTCGAAACAAGAATTTGTCGTTGTTGTGACTAGTATTCACCCAGTTTTATTCGAAAGTGATAACAATGGCTGCCACCGACATCGATAGAAGAAACGAACAGCGTTATTTATTACTATCGACGTATGGTCTTAATTCATCGTGTAGTAAGAAGCTACATGTGGGATTGCAAGCAACAAACGAAGATTATTTCGCACCAATTGTTAAATTAACGGGCAATTATGCGGACGGAATTTGTCTCGATACCGACACCTGGCAGCAATTTCAACTCAACATGGAACAGATGGACTTGTACTTGAGTGAGAATCAAAAAACCAAACCAAGTCCGATTATTATCAACAATATCTCCATCGGCTTCACCACCGCTTACGGGTCGAGGGCTGTGATAGTG
>NW_021852855.1:4357-4826 GCF_003651465.1 Formica exsecta | reverse complement strand
TGTTGTCTTCCACGTACAGCAGGTTGACGTGTTTGTCTCTTTTTAACTCACTCAGACGTATCGGGACAATGTTCTTTTCCTCGACACTATATATATTTATTAAGATATTTATGGCAAGTTCGAATTTTTTGATTTGATTCATAGTCACTAGAAACTCAACTTGGAGATTATTCAGTACTGTCGTATAATGAGGATACGAAGATTCCCGACCTACGTCCCTTTCAGCTGGATATAGAGGGGCGACCACAGACCACGCGAAACATGCATTGTCTTTAGATTGCACGTTGATTACCGCTCTCTTCATCATTATTGCCCGCGGTAATTTTATGTGACATCCCGCGCGCATAGGATTATATTTATTTATATTCACAATTAAATCGAGTATTCGCGACAATGCCCACCCGCTGTCGCGTTCTTGAAATTCTTCGAGCGATGCTAGAGTGGGCTCGACAACGCGCCGCTCGTACCA
>NW_021852855.1:0-4274 GCF_003651465.1 Formica exsecta | reverse complement strand
AGCAGGAAAAGGAGGAGTTTCTGAGAGAAAGAGGGGTACAAGGCGAGGAGGAGGAGGAAAGGGAGTATGAGGAGCTAGAAGAGAGAGATAGGAAAAAGCAGAAGGAAGAAAGGGAAAAGAAAATAGGAGAATCGAGGTACAATAAGTGGTACAGAAGAGTGAGGGGTGAGGACACTCCAGAGTATTTGAAAAAGGGATGGGCGGAAAGTAGATGGAGAAGAGTATTAAGATTCAGAATAGGAAAACGAAATAAGAGAAGGGTTATACTGGGAGAGAGAGGAGAAGAGGACATGTAGATTGTGTGGAGGAGTGGAAGAGACTTGGGAACATGTATGGGAAGGGTGCACGGGAGAGGGGAGAGGGAGGGAGTAGAGCTGGCAGGATGCGGTGGAAAGGATGCTGGGAGGTGAGGGAGGAGGAGAGGAATGGATAAAAGAGATAGAAAGAGCGAGAGGGGTAGAGAGCAGGGAAGGGGAAAAGGGTGGAGAAGAGTGGAGTGGGGAAAGGAGGGAGTAAAAGGGGTGAACGTATGAAGGTGGGGGGAGAGAATGAAGAGAGAGGGAAGGGAAGGAGAACAGGGGTAAGGAGAAGGGTGAGAGAGAGAAAGAGAGGAGGAGGAGAGAGAAAGAGAGAGAGTGAGAGGGAGAGAGAGAGAGAAAGAGAGAGAGGGTGGAGGATGAAAGAAGAATGAAAGAGGAAAGAGGGGCGGAAGAACTATAAGGAAGAACAGCGGAAGCGGGGGTCCAGTAGAGATAAGGTTTAGCGTAAGATAGACGTAAGTAGTATGTAAGTTAGAGATAAAGCAGTAGGAGAATAAAGCGGAGAGAGAAAGAGAGAATGACGGAAAGGGCGATGATAGGGCGAAGCATGTACATAATGTATTAGATTAAGGAATAGGTTAAGGGATTGTAAAGATTGTAACCCCATTAGGGATCAATAAACTTTGTGACGTTGCCGTCTCGCGCGCGTCCGCCGAGTCCCTCTCCGATCGAAAAAGCGCGGGCTGAAGGGCCGCGCCAGTCGAATCATTGCGAGAACCGTACCGTTACCTCCAGAGAGGCGTCATTAATTGAGATTTCGAGCGTAATATTAATTTCGTTTATGATTTTCTTTCGTATGAATAATTCATTTGGGAGCCTCATCGGAAGAAGGAGCGGAAAGTCGCTGAAGCGTCACGGAAAATACGATCGCCAATCAAGGAAGACCTTGGAGGGGCAAGGAGCCAGCAATTTGGAAATCCAAAACATCTAACGGCCAAACTAGCTACGTCACGACGGGATCAGGACCCGCACACGTGATGCGCAACGCACGGGACAGCGAGGGGATCCTCGCGCAAGGACACAGGCCCGTGCGGATCCGGTCCCCGAGGAGGGACTGCAATTCTGCACCCGATGGCGTGACGCGGTCCCGGAAAAGACGGAAGGAAGGGTGGCAGCGATACTTCCGGCCAAACCGTTCACCTCAGACCCCGCGACGGCCCCGCGAAAAGAGCCCCAGCGAATTATTGTTTGTAATATCGGGGGCGCGCGCACCCCCGTTACGACCGTGAGCGCGCCGCCCGCCGGCCACAGCGCGTGATAACGCGTGATTGGTCGCGATAATACGCACCCTGTGTGCGCAGCCCCGGCTGGCCCACAGGTATCGATTCTGGATCGCGACGATCCAGGAGGAGACTGGCGCGAGCTTGCGTGCGAGATAGAAGCGTAAGCGAGAGGACCGTTTTGGCGAGAGAAAATACGAGAGCGATAGCGAGACGAGAGCGAGCGGAGAGGATCCCGGCGATCGGCAGCTGCGAAGGACGGACCCGAGGGAGAGGACGTCAACGTCGCTGACCCCGTGTAACCACCACGAGAGGAAAAGTACCGGTGAGGTTATCCTCCGCCATATTCGCCACTCGCGATCGCGCCCGGAATCGTTTCGTTCTGTCGTCGTCGCCGTGAATTCGTACTTTGGTGTACGGGCTAAGCCCGATTCTTTGGTGTAGATTTTCGCGTCACGGCCACGTCGTCAAGCGATTCGAGCCCCGGAGCCTCGAAAGTATCGGTTTCCGCGGATCGAGACATTACCTCGCGTTTTTAATAAACCGTGTGTCGTCTCTCTGGAGATTCGGATTCCGTAGATTATATTTGCGTTGGTTCTCGCACGTCTAGCGTTTAAGATTCGTTCGTGCTGTATGTCGGTCGTTTGAGTGTGAGTGTGATTCGCGTCAATTTGTTATATTATTTATGTCTTTCGTTTGTGAATCTTCGCGTCGAAACTGTGCGTGCACGTCCGGTGCAACTTTCCTTCGCGATTATTATATGGGTTACGTGAGAGTGTGAATCGCGTAAATTCGACGTATTATATCGGCTGTAAAGCACCGCGTCTCGAAATTGTGAGCGCGTTTTGTGAGAGTTTCCTCGCGATTCTTGCATGAATTGCGTGCGTGTGTGTGTCGAATATTCAATTCTGCGTAATCTGTCCTTCCGAAATCGAAGCATGTCCGCGTTGTATTAATTGCCTGTTAATCTTAAGTTGCGTATTAATAATTTGGCGGTAATAGCGGGCGATAAGGTCGCCGTTGGCGAGGTGATATCGAGAATTGATTCGGACTTACGCCCGAATTATAGACGAACGTAATAATCAATTTCTTCGCAGTGCGAGGCGTAATTCAAGCCGAGCGGAGATTCCGGCCGATCTAACGGGTCGGTCTCGGCGTACGCATTACGGGGTTTCGCGCCCCGTGTCTAACACCCAGTCTCGCAGCCGCGTTTCTTTTACCGCAGCCGTATATCCGCGCGGTTTATCATTACTATTCTCGAGGAGCTGCGGTTCCCGCTATTATAATAAATCTGTTAATTTCTCTGTTTAATTTACGAGTTTCTTTCCAATTGTGTTCGTCGTTTACGTACTTGTCGTCTCTTGCATAAATTATCGCGTTCGATCAACACTCGCCCTGCCCCTCTAACGTTAGGCGAGCTAGTCAGCCCGTGGCGAATTCCGGCAATTTCTTTCGCGTTTATTTCGCGCTTATTTCGTGTTTCGCGAATTGATACGTGAAAGATCGTATCTGGCGCCCAAGTTCGATTCTCGCGATTATCTCTCGGATCTCGTCACGGTACGCGCGGAACTCCTAACATCCTGTTCCCACCCGGCGCGTGGATCTTTTTTTCCGTTTTCCCGTTTTTGTCAACGATCATTCCGCATCTCCCGTTCGGCGAATTAGCTCCTGTTCGTTGGCGCAATTTACACCCGCGCGACGGAGAGAACGAGTCGGCGGCCGCGTTTATCGCTCAGCCGCGAGACGGTAGGAAAAGTTGTCGCAATATATATATATACACATATATGCATAATAAAAATTTCAAGAGTCAGAAAAACATTTAACGCTATCGTATGTAATAAGCCAAGCAATCAACGTCGCCTTTGGCTCCAATACAATATTCAGTGCCAGTACTGAAAATCTATAGTCTACGTCACGTGCACTATAGATTTTCAGTACTGACAGTGAATATCGGAACCATCGTTAAAGTGAGAAGAAGACGGAAAACATATGTCTGTTCTTCTCTACCCTCCGAAGCTAGCCGAAGCGCAGAGCGCACACGTACGCGGTTCGCGCTTGTGTGCGTTATCCCCTCCATTGCTGAGCCGTGAGCCGCGGGACCTGTTTCCGGCTACACTGCTCTGTACCGCCCGGTCAGATGGCAATGATCGCGTACGCGTGTATCGTCTTGTACGAATGGTTTGTGGCATTGTGGGCATTGTGTCGCGTTGTGAAATTTTTCACATTCATCAGATGTTAGATTTACCATGGGAACATTAGCTGATAAAATTGTTTGCGCTAAATGCGCTAAATTTTTAAGTTCTTCGACGAACCATGACATGCAACCGGTACTGCGACGAGAATGATACGAGCAATGTACATAATAAGCAATACTAAATACTTTGTGGTGTTGGTAATTTCTTTCTTCCTCCGTCTTCTCTAACACGCACTCCAGATTGGCGTATACGACAAAAGGAAGCCGTTCTTTTTGATTATAATTGTTGAACGTGAGCCACTTGTCCTTATCGCTCGATAATCGGATAGCGCACTCGTTCATCTCTTGACAGTCCACCGTATGTGACTGTAATTTGTCGTTCGAGCTAAAGTAGTGCAAACATCTATAAAAAGAAATTATTTTTTATTTTTTGTTCAAGTATTTCTACAATGTTTTTTATTAAATATATACGTACCGATCGCAGATATATTGTCCTCGTTTGCCACAACTCAATTGCGAGCTCACGAGCCTGGATAGATT
>NW_021852854.1:0-207 GCF_003651465.1 Formica exsecta | reverse complement strand
ATTAAAAATTTATATAAAGTAATAAATAAATAATTTCAAATTTCACTTTGCTGTTTAATATTTTTAGGATATGTATCTGTTTAATGATGAAATATGACTAAAAATATTATGATTAAATGACTAAAAATTATATACTAAAAATGCTAATAATAAATACTATAATAAAAATTATGTACAAAATATTATGATTATATGACTAAAAATATT
>NW_021852853.1:0-523 GCF_003651465.1 Formica exsecta | reverse complement strand
AGATAGCTAACATGAAAGACTTCCGAAGTCTCGCTCGCAAGGCTCCCTTTACCTGTAATCTTTGACGTATATATGTCATGAAAATAAAATTTATCTGTAATCTTTGACGTGTATATGTCATCTTATTATATAAAATAAAATCTCTGTATTTCGCATTTTATATATGTGAAAATAATTGTAATGGATTAATTACATTTTTGCAATTAAAATGACACTAAGTATGACATAAATCGGATTATTTTTAATGAAATAAGTAATCATAATTTTAATTATATAATTGATTAAAAATTATCCGATTTATATCGTGTTTGGTATCATTTTAATCGGTAAAATATCATTAATTCATTGTAATTATTTTCGGATCAATAAGCGCGAAAAACAAAAATTTTACAGTTACGATATATAACGCGAGAGATTATATGATAGATAAAGCGAGCCTCGCGAACGAAACTTCGGAAACCTTTCATGTTAGCTATCTTGCTTGCTCCTCATTCGCTCTCTCTCTCTCTCTCTCTCTCTCTCT
>NW_021852852.1:18490-20013 GCF_003651465.1 Formica exsecta | reverse complement strand
GTTTCTTTTAATAAATTCGTAAATATATTTTTGGAATTACTTTTTCACCTTAACTTTATGCAATTTTTAAACCATGACATGATATGTTAATTGATAATTTCAATGTTTTGTGACATGCAAAAGTTTATAAAAATTACATAATAAGATTTAAACTAAAAGTCGTTAAAGTTTAACGAGATGTTTGTCGAAGGGGTTAAATTAAGATCAAAGCAACTCTTAAAACTTTTTTAAATTATCCCAATCCATTAAAAATTTGCTTAAAATGTTATTTATTTATTCTCAGAAATACCGCTAAAACTTGAACAAGGAAAGAATTTCAAGTAAATTACATTATGTATAAAAAAACTTTTGATTGCAGATAATCTTGCGACTTTTTTTCCACGACGAACTTCTTCCGCAGAGCGACTTTTTGAGATTTCTTTCGAAATACGCTTGCGATCAGATTCTCGCCGAGGAGAAAATCTGTGCCAACATAATATTTCCAATCTGCGGTTACGATCCCGAACAATTTGATTACGTGAGTAATGATTCGCGATTGGAATACAACACTGATTAAATTTTCGATCATCACTTTCTGGTATTTTACGATCATGCGTACACGCTTTAGACTGAATTTTATGTACATGTTCTTGTTTCTTATTTAGACTCTGCTGCCTGTCATTCTGAGTCGCAATCCGACCGGTGCATCGGCTAAGACGGTTAAGCATTACATTTAGATGCTCCATTCGGGCAAGTTTCGTCAATACGATTACGGTTGCGGAAAAAATTTGTTGATGTACAACTCACCTGAACCTCCGGACTATGATCTGGCGAGTAGATCACGATACCTATAGCATTGATCTATGGTTCTGGCGACAGGATAATTGATATCGTGGTAAGTAATTAAAGAATGCATTTTCAAATAAAAGAGGTAGCAGAAATTTATTTGTGCTAATTTTATATAAGTCAAGTTATATAGAATCAGAAAGGTAGTTTAAAAGAAATTGCGCGCGATAATTCATGAAAATATTTCTTCAAGGATGTGAAGAGGTTGTATCATATACTGCCCAATGTAGTGAACATGTACAAAGTGTCATGGCCTAAATTAAATCATGTGGATTTTATATGGGCCAAGGATGCGCCCAAACTTGTGTACGAGAGAGTATTCGAGCTTATGAAGGGAAAATATTTAAATAATGTTACACCGATGAGATGATGTTCATCGACAACCAAAATAAATGATGAATATTGCTCACTAAATCGTTAGTAATGTTGATGCTATTGATAGCAGTCATAATTGTTAATTTAATGAAACGTAAAGTTTATTATAATATTTTAGTATATTATTTATACGATTAGAGCAAAAGCGAATTAACGTAACACACATGTTTTTTAAACAATCGTTGTTTTGGTGTAAGATAGATCGTTGCAATTAATTGTAAGAATATGCAATATAATAAATACATATAAATTATAATATAAAAACGAAAAGATGTTAATAAATATATATAATTCTTAAACCGATTTTTGCGTTTTATTACACG
>NW_021852852.1:0-685 GCF_003651465.1 Formica exsecta | reverse complement strand
AAGTAGTGTTATGTATTATAATTTAATCAAGATATATGATTTAAAATATTTCCTTGAAACACAATAGAAGTGCATGTTAAATGCAATATTGAAATAAACTCTTGCATCATCGTATCTACTTTGACCTATTTAAATATTCAAAATGTGTATATCCGTTAAACTTTGACCACGTAACATGTTAATTTAAATTAAATGAATAATTAATATTTTAAATAGTATTTTATATTGCTTTTTCTATGATTGTATATTTTATATCATCTTACACAATTTTTTATAATAAAAATATTCCAAAGCGTTAGATGTGTGTATATTACAAATGTGCAGTTAGTTAATTATAAAATAACTATTTTATCTGTACGGTCTACTACTTTAATTATATTGCAATTTATTAAATATAATTTTTCTAATAATGGAAATAATAAAATAAATAAATTTTATAACATAAATTTTCATTTAGTTGGTGTAATTTTTTGATATCATTATTTTTTCTAGGAAAAAACTGACTCATTATCGTTACTCGTTATTAATTTTATAAAGTATCTCATTCTCTTTTGTTATTAAGAATGTAACGAGTGTTTACAATTTTCATTATTTTTTTTAATTATACAAGCTAATTTTATATATTTTTTTTAAATTATACAAATTATATGTATATCAAATTAAAATGCAATAAAAATATATAAAA
>NW_021852851.1:0-346 GCF_003651465.1 Formica exsecta | reverse complement strand
TTTGGGCGTATAAATCCCTAAAGACCTCTTCCTTAGCGGCTACAGACAACATTTATTGGTGGCAGCGGTGGGATACGCCAGCTCTAACAAGATCGACACCGGCAAAGGTCCACAACCACGAGGAAGAAAAATTCCGTGGAATCGACAGAACAAGAGACAACAAAGGAAACTCCGTCAAACAGTCAACAACTACAATCGAGGAAAAGGAAGTCCATCGGGAACTTCGAGTCACCCGGTACATCGAGTCGACAACGATAAGCGGAACTTGAGAAGGCGCACCGAACTATCTCAACGGCACGCAACGATTGACGCCCAACGGCCGACACCGAACGAGAGACAATGCTGC
>NW_021852850.1:17976-19399 GCF_003651465.1 Formica exsecta | reverse complement strand
CCCTGCCGATGATCTGAATGAATTTTTCATTCAGACCTCTGCCGAAAGTGAAATAGACGTCAGTGCGGATGAGGGAGTTTCTGCCCTAACAACCTTTTGAATGTGGAATTTGACGACAACTCACTGCATTGGAATTATGTCACTCCTCTTACTATCAGGAGGATCCTTCACGGTAATGGGTCTGGCGCTATTGGAAATGACGGAATCTCTCTCAAAATTTCTTCAATGTTTTATCTACATAATTACCATTTATTCAACATATATAATAGCAAGTTAATTATAATATTACCTTGTGTATTTTGTATAACATAAAAGAATAAAAAAGTATATTTTATTTATCCGACAGTTGTCCCTATATATGAACAAGAGAGTGAGAAATTTACTGTTTCTCTCTATTATTTATTTTATTCAATTTGAATTTAATAAAAAATATATTTTCTTGATTTTTATTAACTCTTTTTTTCTTACATTCATATATATTTATTTTTTCTTTTTTCTCTAACAGAATTTTGTTATGTCTTAAAATTTATCATTCTGTGTGTATGGCTCACATATATACATACATACACATACATCTTAATGTTCCACTTTTGTATCGCATGAGAATTTCTGTTCCACTTTTACTACGAGCAATTACTATCGGGAATTATCTCTGTGAAAAGTCTTTCGACTTTCTCTCAGCTGCAGAAAGCGCCTCTCGTTTCTTCGACATGCGATAGTAATGGTAACCTTCATCCGTGGCTTTCGCCTAGTCAAGGTGCTATTTCATGGTCAAGTATCACAGCCGGTGATACTTCCGCCGTGATACTCGATCGAGTTTTCCAACTGTCTCCGTCCTACTCTCTCTCTCTCAACATTTTTAATATATTTTTTTAATTGCTTCTCTTTTTTCATTTTAAAGATTTTGCAGTAACAGATAGATGACTCGGTGCAAAAAGCAATTTAATTTTTAATTTAATTTTTTTAAATTTCTTAAAAAAAGTATTTAATTCCTATGTAGCATGGCTAAAAGCAGAAAACTCGAAAACGCTTCGATTTTCCTGTTTCAATGTTTATCGATTTATCGACCCAACTAAATTCTTAGAAAAGCATATGAAATCCTGGTAAACGTAAATATTAAAAGTGAAGCGGAACACATTGTGTATGCCTCGATAACATTTCGATATAATCGGCATTCAAGATTAAAGAATACTCATTGTTATTCGATGATTATGACGTTATGTAAAAAATTCATAGAATTCTTAAGCGTCGTCGATAATGTTTCGTGGAAATGTAATATAACAATGTGCAGATGAGTAAAAAGACGAGTAGGATATTCAACATATATATAACACAAATTTATAACATTTACGATATATTTGAAATTTAAATCGAGTTTATATACATATATATATTCTTTTCAATATTATCCATTCATAGAATT
>NW_021852850.1:0-414 GCF_003651465.1 Formica exsecta | reverse complement strand
TCTTCTCTCTCTCTCTCTCTCTCTCTCTTAAAATTGAATAAATTAGATCATATTTATAATTTTTAATAATATTTTTAAATAATATTTAACAATATATTTAATTATACTGAACAATATTATTACCTGATATAATATTCATTCTTCTTTTTTTCTTCTGTGTCTTTCTTTCTCCCTCCCTTTCTTTTGCTTATACTTCCTCTTTTTTAATTTTAACTCTCTCTCTCTCTCTGTCTCTCTTCGCATTTTAAACTCGCAGCTCCTACACTTTTTCAACAAATACGCACCTCTTAGACGTGTGCTGTTTCGAAACCTTCCAGCTCCATGGCTTACGGAGGAAATACGGGCTGAAATGAGAACTAGAGATCTCGGCAGAAGAGTTTGGCGTAGAAGCAGGTCCACTCTACACTACAAGGA
>NW_021852849.1:0-218 GCF_003651465.1 Formica exsecta | reverse complement strand
GAAAGTTTGAAATATATATAAAATATATATAAAGTTTCCCGATTTATCAACGACACACGGTTAAATTTATGTGTGTGAGAATATTTTTACAATACATACTTTAGAAGCAAATATATATATGTTAATTGAATTTCTATATATTGTCATTATACGTGTTTCTATATATTGTCATCATACGTGTTTTGGGGGTAATTTTTCGTGTAATTTACAAAAGAATA
>NW_021852848.1:0-636 GCF_003651465.1 Formica exsecta | reverse complement strand
GTTTGTTAATAGATTAAATCCAGCGACTAATATCGCATTATCATCTTTTGATAGCTTGATGGACCGCGCAATTTTTGGAAGAGAATCGAAACGCGCAATTTTTGGAGGAAGAGCAATAGAATCGAAACGATCGGTTCTGGTTATTAAACTGAGGTTGGGCTTAATCAACGGCAAGTTATTTAAGACTTCGAGAAACAATGGCGACGCTAATTCTTCTGTCCGTATCTCGTCATCGTTTTCAATCAATTCGATAATATTTACTTTTGTCACTTGATGATACTCCAGAGCGAGATGCGTCGATAAGATTATGCTCTCTTGTAAGGAAACCTCGTTTCCGTCGCGATGTGCTACGAATCTATACTCTTCGAGAACTGGATTCTCTATTGGCTTTCTACGGAATATAGAGGTAGCTTGATGCGTCGATAAGATTATGCTCTCTTGTAAGGAAACCTCGTTTCCGTCGCGATGTGCTACGAATCTATACTCTTCGAGAACTGGATTCCCTATTGGCTTTCTACGGAATATAGAAGTAGCTTTTACACCACGAATTTCAATACCACCTGATACTATTGTTTCCAAATTTTTATACATGCGTACAGGAAGATCTACAATTTAAAATTAATTTTTTAAATATAT
>NW_021852847.1:124476-145730 GCF_003651465.1 Formica exsecta | reverse complement strand
CGCGCTACCGCGATGCCAGCGCTATCTGGACGCTCACCAGATGGTACTGATATCTCACTATGAAATTCTGCGTAAAGCCTATCACACACAAATTGGTCTTTTAGAGAATGTCTATACTATTTAAATACGTATTATTGCTAAATTATATAAAAATAATTTATATTCTTTATATTAGTACATTCTCAGTATTTCTTTATAAAATATACATATTGTATAAGTTGACAATATTAATATATTTATAAATATAATGGAAAAAAATAAAAAAATACGTTTATGTAAACATATATAGATATTTATATATTTTATATTCATAACTATATATTTTAATGACAAAACTGTACTATATTTTATATTTATAAGTTTATATTTTATAATGACAGACCTGCACATCAGATTCATAGCGCAATATAAATAGCCCCAATCGGTGTAATTACTGTTGTCTCGTCACATCCTTCGACAATTAATTGCATATCATCACATTTCAGCCATCGCCCTGAAGGTTTTTGACAGTAGTCAATAAAATGACCAGGAATGTGTTCGATGACACCTATCAAGCTGAAAATATCAAACAGATTTTCATATGTTTAATAAGCAAATAAAACGATACATAATAAACGATATCTATGTATATTACTAAACATATCAGTACTGTTTTCCAAAATTCAGTGTAACTGGAACATCTGCTAACTGGCATTTGACGCCATGTGTTTTCTTGCGATGTGTCCTCGTATCCAAATCAATAAAGATGTGGAAATGTGAACGAATCGTTTCAATGACTGTTTCTGGGCTATTTTTTTGTTGGCATTTAACATTATAATAATGTCCATTGAATAAGACGGCATCTTGCAATGCTTGAATACCTTTGGTATTGATCGTTCTGATATTTACTTCAAAATATATGCAACATTCGTTGGTAATAACGTTATACATTCCGGATTATTACATTCAGATGATCTAATTGCACTTGGCTCACAAGGGAAGGTAGGCAATCCGGAAATTCAGAAAATTCTGAAACTTTGTGTGCAAGTAGAGTAGTTCATCCGTAACACAAAACTATTTTTTGTTTGTGCAAAATTAAGGTTTGAGGGGGTGAATCACCGCTTGAAAAAAATGTAGACTTTTTTTTGCGAAATAACTGCCGAACGGTGAGAGATATCGAAAAAAAGTTTAAAGTTAAAAGTTGCATCTTTTTTTTATGTCTACAAAGCTGCGTATAGATAAGTATTAAAAAATTCATATTTTTCGAGTTACCCCACCACCAATCCTTAAAATTGAGTTTTTGTAGTTTGTAAATTTATGCAAAAATACTTTTTCATAACCTTTTTCCATACATCATAATAAGTTCTATTTAATTATTGTTCTATTATAGTTCTATTTAACGGTTGTTCTATTAAAAAAAAAAAAAAAAGTCGAATTTTTAAGTCTGTTTTAGCAGTTTTAATTATTAAAATCGTTTTATAAAACGATATTTAAATTATTATTATATTAATATAAATTTCAGACAACTTTTAATTATTTAAGCAAGTCAATATGTACTTACAACTACATGAAAAATATAACTAATTAAAACCAATCAGTGACGTATATGAATCATAATAATAGCAACATACATTACTTGAGATGTTATTTTATTACACAATTTTGCAAACTGCACGATAAATAAAATATTGCATGAAATTCTATTTTAACATTAAATGACACAGAATCACATTGATGCGCCGATAACCTTGTCGAACTTTCTGATTTACGTAATGCGGACGAGTTTATTTTGTAAACCGCACGAAAAATAAAATAAGGATAGTGTTTTGTGGGGCATAGATTGGACTGCTATTGCAAAGGAATAAAATGGTGATAAGTTTATGTCAAACAAAACAACAAATGTACAATTACAATTGTAATATTTCATGGAAGTTGCGAAATGTTTCTGCAATGTTACTGCAAGCCTGCGGCAACATTGAAATGTCCGTCCTTAGAAATATTACAATGTAAGATTATAGTAATGTTACGGTACAATGTATTTGTAATATTGAAATGCGTTGTTACTTTATGCGGGCACTAGGATCCATTATTTGAGCGAGCAGTTCGTCTCGTGTATTCACTTTTCTTCTGTACACTTCACTGTACACGTTCACGGATGAAGGTTGAAGTGTACAGAAGAAAAGTGAATACACGAGACGAACTGCTCGCTCAAATAATGGATCCTAGTGCCCGCATAAAGGAACATCATGATGTACTCAGACGAGCAACACGCCATGTTCACACAACAGTTGAAAAATGCATTGATGTTAACGGTGGAAATTTATTATAATCTGTAAAAAATGTATCACTTGAACAATAAATATTAGAAATAGTACGTAGTATTTCTTTCTTGTCAGTAATTTTGCAACTGTACATTCAAGTCGCTCTATCTCGGAAACCGTGGGTAATAGGACATATATTCATATGAACATTTTTGCTTAAAATGACCGATACGATCACTTCCCAGGATATTGACCTTTCCTCCTGTAACACCCTGTATAAAGACATCCAAGAGAGATAAGAAAAAAGATTGTGAATTTACGCAATTACACCGAGTTTTTTCTCGTCTCTTTTGGATGTCTTCATATATATTCAAAGTTTATCTATTTAAATCTGAAGTATCTTACATATTAAAAAATTATTATCAACTTTTTGATTTTATATAGGAATGGAAACTATTAAATAATTTTTTGTTATCTAATTAACATCACTTTTATAAATAATTTACGTTTAAGAGATTGATAATGATTAAATAATTTAATTCATAAAAGTTAAAATTTTAGTTATATGTATAGATATTAGATTCTATTTTACATCTTAAGTAGACAATAAACGGATAATTTTAACTTTTTCGGACATTTATTTGTTCGATTTCTGAATAATCAGTTTAATATCTGAATTCCCTGTGTTGGGATCGTATCAGATAAATTAAACTGATAAAAATAGTTATATCTTTAATCTTACTAGCCGCTCTTTGCAAGCTTTATATAATCATCATGACTGAAACTTAAATGCGGGATAGATATAACGCAACACGCGCCGCATAGCATTAAACGAACGAACTAACGATTACCGAAAACTGTTTTTTGTAATGCTTTTGGAATGTTGCTGTAATATTCTCATGAAATATTATAATTATATGTTCCAATAATATTTCACCAATATTACATTGCAACTTGCAAGATTGTAACAATATTGCAATATAATTCCAATGTTCTGTGCTGTATGGGAATTTTTCTCAGGATCTATACAGCACAAAACATTGCAACATTGCAACATTGCGGCAATGTTCAATGTTGCAAATTGCAAATTGGGGAAACCCGGATCTTCGCTTTATATAATTCTCATGAAAATTCTAATTAAATTTCAAATACGAGATGGAATCATCGCGTGTCGCTTAGCGGTAAACAAACGAACTAGCGGCTGAATACTGTTTTTTTATAAAGTATTTGGAATGTTGCAGTAATATTTTTCATGAAATATTACAGTGACATATTCCTGTAATGTCTCTATAATATTATATTGCAACATTATAACATTACTGCAATGTAATTATAATGTCTGTGCTGTATGGGTTTCGATGTATCCTTCAGGAACTACGCGTCCCTGTTCGAATCACCTATGAGATAGGCAATCGGTCGCATACCAGCATTATGCATAACGTCTGACAATACTAGTCCACGTTCTTTAAATTAAATAAAAAACAAGTAGAGTTGTGCAAATCAGAAACTTGTATATTGCTTCCTCATCATTTTATCTTACAAAGCTTAAGCTGCTTTAAGCATGCGTAATAATACTCTATTCATGTAAAGAAATTTAATTCGATATCTCAAATTTTCCGAAAATTATAGCGTGTACAGACATCTCTCAAAAAATTCAAAATTTTATAAAAAATAAACTCTTTCACCGATACTCACAAAATTCAGTAGCAACCATTCTTTAATAATACTTTACCCTTGTAAAAAAATTTAACCTGATATCTCAAAATTTGCGAAAGTTACAATGTATACAGATACAATATATTGCGTACATACATACATACACACATACACACATATGATACATACACACATACACACATATATACAGACATTTTTTAGGAATATGATTTTTCGACGTTTTGGAACATTCTAAACACATTGGCATAGAAAACTCGAAAAAAAATTTTGTCACGAAAACAAAGCTTCCTCTATGAGGAAGCAAAAGACAACCAAAAATAAAAATGGAATCAAAGAACAAATGGATTAATACTATCAGACGTCACGCGCAATGCTGTCATGCGACCGATTGCTTACCTCATAGGCAGTCCGAATAGAAACGTGTCCCATACAACACAGAACATTACAGCAACATTACCGTAATATTGCAATGTTGCAGCAATGTTACTACAATGTTCTGTGCTATATGGGTAAGGGCGCATCGAAGGACAGCGAGCTTTTTGATAAAAAATGATTCTCTTGATGTGACCTATGAAGTTTGTTCTACGTGTCCTGAAACACTTTACATGTTATAGCAACAATGGCGATATATGCTCGAGTTCCGCTTTCAAAAAAAAATCTCTCAGAGACATTGCCAGGCACTGTGCTCCGTCGCCGTTTGCACAGTACGGTGGAAAAATACAGGAGGAGGTGGATGCGCCGCAGAGCAACATTACCATTACGCGGCGGTCAAGGGAATGAAAATATGGCTTCGCTGTATTGCGCAGAACATCGGCGCCTTAGCGTCGCGACGACCCTTGCGGGGTGAGTCGTTGCTTGGTGCCCGCGCCTTTTTGCTGTGCTACGTGGCACAATCGCACGGAGTACACACGACAATGCGATCATATTGTGAGAACGCGATCGTTATCCCTACTGTCTAGATTCAACCCCTTTTTCGGGTTGGCGTAGACCAATTAAATATAGAAGAAAAAAGAAAACAAGAAGAAGAAAAAAAGAAGAAGAAATCATCTGAATTGTTCGATCTACGAATCGCGCTATCTTTGATAATCAAGGAAAAGTCCAACGCGTCGACAGCGAGCTTCTTTAAACGACAACAAAGGATCGCTAGATTGTAAAAACGTGGGGAGATCCACACGGGCAAGACGGGGAAAGAGAGCTACGGGTAAGGTCAGGTTCCGCGGCAGCGACTATGCGCGTGATCGATCGCGCGCATCTCCACGATCGGCTGGAGATGTGATACCGGAAGTAGGCCAGGCAGAATTGACCTGCGTGGACGTATAAGTACGGCATACAGGGTGCGTGCGTGCGTACGAGTACGACGTGTAAGCTGTAGGTGTGCCGCGTGGGTCCAGGAACCAGCAGTTGTAGAGATGCGCGTCGCCGCGACGGCCTCTCTGTCGCCGATGTGTTCATCGTCGAGGGCTACTCTTTGGTACAATGCTACCATTGTGCGACTGCTCTGTGTTATTCTGGTCTCTTGCTGGATTATTCTTGATCAACCGGCCTTGGGCCTGCCGAATCCGGAGTTGACAACAATGGAAGGTAAGATAACTTCGGCGTTGCATGATGCTCAGGATTTTATGTGTATCATCCTTTTTGGAATTGCATTACGAGAGAAATATCATATTTCTCACATCTTTAAAATAACAAGCGTGCGAAAAAAAACCATTCGCAATGTTTTAATTGAAATTAAACGCTATGAATACCTATTGTATCTACTTTTGTAGTCATTTATCTTTTGCATTGATGATTTTTATTTAATAATTTTACACATGGTTATATATATATATAATGAAAAGCATATGCAAATCTTGTAAGTCAAAATGTTTTAGAGATAAAGAAAAAGTTTTCTCTTTTTATTGACATTTACATATAACTTAAAGATCAAAGGGGTTTGTTTTATATTAACTTTCCATATTTAGCATACAATGTGTCTATACAACTTTCGATCTATAATGTCATCAAATACACTCTTGAAGTTAAATAAAGCCCACTCAAGATTATAAACAGCGTTAAAAGATTAAAAAGTTTAAAAGATGACTGAAAAAATTTAAACAATTTCTAAAAGATTAAGGAATCTTTCAGGTATTTTTTAGACTTTTTTGTTGTTTTGAATGAAAACATAAAACAAATTTCATTAAGATCATAGTGACGATATTGCACATAGAAGATACGTGTAAGCTACATTACATAAATAGTATCACTTTACATAGCAGTATACATTACATAAGTAGATATCGTGCATAATTCTCTTGTAATAAATAATATAAAATAAACTGAAGTTTTTAAAACTTTATTAATTTATTTTCTATAAAACTTCAATAGCTATTATAATTTGACAAATTGATAATATGCAATTATTAAAATGCTTATAAGGAAGTTACTTTACAGATTAGATAAAATCATCCTTTGTGAGAAATATGCGATTGGTTGATATATAATTTCCTTATGTTTTCCTATATTGCGTGCAATCATATATATGATGACGCATGCGCCACGCGAAGGACATTATATCACATGTCAAATTAAAGTGCAAGTAAACATCCCTTGTGAATTCAAGCATCGAATGATGCAGTATTAATGCATAAGAGGTCATCATATATATTTGTTATCAAAACTAAGTGCTACGTTTGTCAATACTTTAATGTCACAACAAACATTACATCCAGCATACAATGAAATATCGATAAAAACGGAAAACATGGATCAATGCTGATAAAGATAAAAACAGATGTCTAAAAACAATTTGTGATTAAATAATATTTTTAAAAGTTATGAAGTTGTATGTTTTTCTGTCTCGATATTTACGAATAAAAAGTATTGATTGCGGTAGCAAGTAAATACACTTGTCGCTCGGCTTATGCAATACCTTTTTTGCGTGATCTCAATTTTCACCCTCCTCCCCCCTCTTTCTCCCCCCTCTCTCAAAAGCTTTCCAAAATAAAAATTATCTTATTAATTTGTCTGAATAATTGCACACATAGCACATAATGTTACAGAAATGTTTTAGCAATTTTGTAATATACTAGGAGTATTATGTATTACAGTCAAATATTACAAAAATATTACTGATATATTACACGTTTATAATAACATTGAAATATTACAGTTACATTGTTGCAATATATCACATACTAAATAGCAAGGTGACGTCAAATGATGTTTTAATTTTGTCTTATCGACATTAGAGACGTCGTTAAAACATTATTAACAATAAGACATCATTTGGCGCCACCTTGCTACTAAGGATGTTATACATCAGATTAGAGTATAAATAAAATATTTCAGAGATAATATATTTGTTTTGTAATGTTACGAATATATTTTTTTATTATTATTACTCAAACGTATACATTAAGTAGTATACATTAAGTATACTTTTAAGTAATATTAATGAGAAATATATTCGTAACATTATAAAATCATCATACACACATACATATATTAAGGAGGGAAACCAGTGTAACGGCTAAAAAATCGACTAAAAAAGTATTTTCTTAGAATATGAGACAATAGCTTTAGTTGCACATATGGAATTTTCGATTGAATAATTTTTTTTTTTTTTTTGTAATATTGAAAAACAGTGGTCAATGTCTCATCGATTCTGAAACTTTTTTTCTTTAAAAGTCCGCCATTTTGTATTAAATTTTTTTTTCTTGAATCCGTGTAACTGAAGCTATTGTTTTATATTTTAAGAAATTTTTTTTTTCCAGGGCTTCCATTGCCCCGCTATACGCATGCGCCCGTTTTTTTTTTTTTTTTTTAAGGCAGCTTACACTATTGGCTATTGCAGCTATAAATATTAATATTTTTTAACGAAAATTTCACAAAATGTAGTTTAAATTATGTACTTTATGATGTTAATAACGTGATCTGAAAAAAAAAACACAATTATTTATCAGAAAAAAAACCTTAAAAATAGCCTTTTTTTAGCCGTTACACAGGTTTCCCCCCTTAAATTTCACGAAACAAAATGTTATTAAAGTTAATTTATTATGCATATGGTTCTTGGAAAAATACAATTGTATGTAATATTGGCACAAAATAATAAATTTATCTTGCTACGGAATTTTATAAGCTTTTGCGCATATGTTTTGATAGAGCCATGATTCTATATATCTGTTTTGTTTACCTATGACTATTCCAAGATGTTGTGATTTGCATGGTGTATAATAATGAACAAATTTGTATCAGGTATCAATTTTTTTCCTATAATGTATAAATTATTATTTTGACTTTTAGCGATATTGAGATCTCAAATGATAGTATTATCCTTTAGTACAATGTAGTTATTTTTGTTATCGTCACAATTTAAAAAAACAAATCTAAATGTAATATTTTATACTCTTTTTTTTATAATCACGTTCATGATTCAATGAATCATTTTACTGAAGAAATTTTTTGTTACGTGTTCCATTAGAGCGGCTGATACAAAAATTTAACTCATAAAGTCTTAATGATTATTATTACAATAATAAAGAGTTATTAGAAGAGTATCACTGCAATATGTTTGTTATAAAACGATATTAACAACGAAAGTAACATTTCAACAAGATAATCTTTATCGTATTAACATAATATTTTATATCATAACAATTCCTCGAGAAATTATACAATATAATTACAATTTATTTGTAATATAAAAATATTAAAATGATCTAATTCCTCGCAATATTACATAAATATTACAGTACTACAATTGTGATATGTCACCATTATATTATTGCAATTCATTTTGGTGGACATTTTAATATTATTGTGATATCTCTGTAATATTCTAGCAATATTCATGCTATATTTCATTGTAATCTTGCTATGGAAAAATGATATTGTTGTGATATTGCTGTTATATTATGTGCTATAATATATAAGATATTTCTAACCATCCGTACAGGCCTTTTAAGAAAAAGGGAAGTGAATTTTATCAAAAATCGCAAAAATTTCGATGACTAAATCCTGTACGCTATATTGTATTATATGATGATATTTTCAACTTTTGGTGCCGATTGGAAATGGACTATCCAGACTAAAAGTCAAATTTTTTAAATGGAACATGGCACTTTTTATCATAGATTCAGATCCCCCGGCAAAAAATAAGAAATTTTTATCACAAACATTTTTTTCTAAAATGCCTCTATCGACTTCGACATAATTTTTAAAGTGTGATTTACGAAGAGGATGTAGTTAGATAGGAACTGGGCTCTCCAGATCTAAAGACAAATTTTTTTAATGGAACATGGCACTTTTTATTGCAAATTTGGATTATACATAAACATAAACAATTTTTTTACATTTATTTACATAAATGAATAAATAATTTTAATAAATTTGTTATTATTTTAATAACATGGTTACAAAATGATAAAAAAGAAATTGTAATATGGTTAATAAACTTTATTAACATAAAGGATTAAACATTTATTAATAATCTGGAAATAATCTTGAAAGTGTGATGAAAAAATAAACTTTAACTGCATTCCTAGACGAGTTAGCGTGTATCATTTCAATGTTCATCATTTTAGAAAAAAGTATTTGGGACAAAAGTTTTTTATTTTTTGCTAGGGAATCCGAATCTGCAATAAAAAGTGCGGTAATTATTCAGAATCACGGCTCCACCTGCAAATGGGCTGCAAATTTTTTTACGGGCTTTTCATGTTTAGGAAGAAATATAAATAACCATTTTTAGTTGGGGGAGGCCCAAAAAAAAGTTATAGACCAAAAAAGGGTAATTATTTCGAATAAGGTCTTTTCTGAATTTTGACAAATATGATCGGATGTCTCGGTAAAACTTTTTGTTGTGACTCCAACAGTGATAATCAGTCGAGGGAGCCCGTCCCCCATCACTCCCACCCCCCAAAAAACGAAAAACCCAAAATTACCGAAAATTATAATTACCCTTTTTTGGTCTATAACTTTTTTTTTGGGCCTCCCCCAACTAAAAATGGTTATTTATATTTCTTTCTAAACATAAAAAGTCTGTAAAAAATTTGCAGCCCGGTTGCAGGTGGAGCCGTGATTCTGAATAATTACCAATTAGTCATCGAAATTTTTGCGATTTTTGATAAAATGCACTTCCCTTTTTCTTAAAGGACCTGTACGGGTGGTTAGGGATACCCTGACGTGAGAAGAAGATAATCTGTCTAAATCTTTATCTCAATATTTACAGAAAGTGTTCCACATGTCTTCCTTCTATTTTCATACATGCTTGGCATCTTCTTCTTGCGAATCGTAAAGATCCGCAATCGCCGGTTGATGACAACTGACTGATTACCGGTGAAATCTTCCGTTATGAAGTATGTATGGAAATTGAATGAGAACATTCAGAACGCGGTTTATAAACACTGAGGTAAACATCGCATGCGACACGTAGAAGCCAGTAAATCAATCATGATGCTAACATACAAAAATGTTTATATTTCAAAAACGGTTGAACTATCGACTTATGTTTGCTAAGGTTTTTTTACTCAGTATGGTATCTACTATCTACCATTTAAATATTGAATAGTTTTTTTGAACACTCTGTATAAGTGACATCTCACCAATGACTTTGATCTTCATGTATATTGTAGAAGTAAAGATAATCGGATAATGAGTAAATCTCGTATGAATAGTTGCAAAACACACATGTAGAATTATATAATTATAGATTTCATCAATTTTTAATTTCGTATTTATTAAAGACTACTCAAGCAGTCGAATTTTTATTTGTTAATAGCTTTTTAATAAACAATAGGCGACTGTTGAAACTTTTTAAATGTTACTCAGAGTCGTCATCTTAACAACATTAAGGTCAAGAATATTGAAGAGGATATGCTCTAATGTAAAGATTTATTATTAAATTATAATTTAAGTTATATATCTTTTTTTAAAATTTATGTACGAGCACGGATTAAAATAAAAGTAACATGAATCAATATTCTTCTCAGAACATGTATGAAGATCGATAATTATTGTTTTTCAGTTGTAATTTGTGCTACAGAATCTGCATTAGCTTGAAGAAAAAGATTTCTACATAAATAAAAAATTGAAAGAACTTTTTTATAATATACGTAAAAAATTCTAATATAATGCAAACTTCTTATTAACGAATATATTTAAAAAATCTTTTGTTTTGTAATCCATGCATTTAAAAATCCGAAAAATGGAAGATACATTAGAGTTAGAGCATAATCTCTCGAAAGGTATAGAAATGGTTTTATTTTATTGCTCAAAGATGAAAGGTTATCATTTTTATCTATTAATTTGTAATCGTTTTAGTGTCTTTCTGTTATTTTTCTTTATCTGAATCAATCATCATAAAATATAATGGTTTATATAGTTTTAATATTTCGCCTAGCTCTAAATTGTTTTATGCATTTTTTTTGGATTCTATTTAGTTTTCCGACATCTTTTATCTTTTATTTATTTTGATCCACGCAATTTTTGTAGGCTATCTTGTTCAGAAAGAATACGTGAATATTCTGCGCTTCCTATTGTTCGCTGAAAATCTATTGGTTCAACATTCTATTAACAATTTACATTTAGGACTCATTCAATTCGATTTGTTCATGTTAATACGTTTCTCAATATATTTATTCTTTGATGATTTTCATTAAAAATAGAATATTAAAGCGGCAATAATAACGCATTAAAACTTACGAAATTATCTATTTTGATTTTAAAGTTGTTTTAAAATAGATGGTTATAAAATAAAAAATAAATATTAATTTACAAAATGTAGACTAATATAATGAAATTAAACTAAATAATCAACACGTTTTAATACAAAAAATATTCCGCCCACGTGATACATCTCGGTAATGTTTTACACACATTTAACTTGCATATTTGGCTCACAAAATTAGTTTTTTTTTGTTTTGCTGATTTGTCAATTTTTAATGTTATACAAATGTTACGTTACATTTTGTTTGTCACAAATTGAAAATATGTACATATCTGCAATATCAAAATCTGAAACGTTATCTCAGGATGATTCTAAAGATTACTGACAAACTTCAGGAGCGTATAGAGGAGTCGGAAGATAGCAACTTTTGACTAGGAATCCATATTTTCCGAAATAATTCTGAGTCGATACAAGTCTTTGAATGTAAAGAACTACATTGTGAACAATGTACCAACGAGAGAAATAATATTAATTTGTACAAAATATAATAACTAACCAAAGGTTATATGAACACAATAATACTGTACAGTATTACAAAAGGTGTTTGAAGTGGCACCCACCACAATGCACGCATTGCATCGTCGAACTTTGACGCACTCTCTCAAATACCCCCGGGCAATCCAGGACCACGCCAGATGCTGCAAGTATTCTGGCTACAAGTGTTTCTGGGTTATCCACCAGTGTCTCGTAAATGAGGCTTTTGATATGCCCTTAAAAAAAGTAATCAAGAGGCGTCAAGTCAGGTTTGTACCGACTCAGGATTACTTCGGAAAACATGGATTCTTAGTCGAAAGTTGCTATATTCCGATCCTCCTATACGCTCCTGAAGTTTGTCAGTAGCCTTTAGAATCACCCTGTATTAATCTTTGTAGAAATAAAAAAACCCCAAATTTTCTCATCATACCTTTATGTTAATTTTTTAAAAATCCAAAGCTTCAAACTTTCTCGTCATATTGCGAAGCGTAATTACAAGGATTTAAAAAAACATTAATTGCGCCGTGCGAAATTAATATCTTATAAAAATTCCGCGTTGAAGTTTCATATCTTATATGTTCGATTAGTTTGATCATCAACCTCAACAATGGCATCCAAGCCAATCTTAAAGCCCATATCGATTAGTTTCTACGATATCGAAATAGAATCATCAGGTAGCGTATGTGCGATCAGAATAATCGCACGAGATAAACGCTCCATAAAGCACGAGTGATACGGTAAATTGTCTGTTTATTAATGATTAACTTAGATATGTTGTTGCACGTTCGTTTCATATCTTACTAATGTTAGCATGATGCTGTAAGTACATCAGTGGGCGATAGGGTATAAAAAGTAATAAAAATTGAATTTCTTTGCATTAGGTAGATGGATAATTGTGGCTTGCATGTAAATGATGCAATTAGAGTGGAGAGACCTATGTAATCTGACAATGAGCGTAATAAAATTGAAAGATATGCATATTTTAGAAAGTATCTCTATTTAACACTATTTGGCAACGGCGCTTGCTAGTGTTTTGCATCAAGTCACACGTAGCAATTATGCGCAGCAAACAATCACGCACAAAGCACAGCGAGACGGATATCTATACCGATATCTATACCATGTGTCTATATGCGAGTCGCCCAGTTGAGAGTAACTCATTTATATTTACCAAGAATAAAACTGCATAAAAATGATTAAACATTTATTTCGATTCCACTTATCATTTTTTATAAAGTTAAAATCACGTTATGTTACCGAAACAATTTTATTTTTCGAAATTCAGTCTAGTAATAATTAATGAATTGTTAAAATAGCAAATATTGTGTGAATATCATAGAAACTTCTAGAATTAATAAAAGTCCACGAATATCTTAAAATGTTTGAGCACAGAATGTAAATTTCTTTTTTCAAGACTGCAGAATGAAATTACATTTTTATCGAGAACGTTAAAACGGTTAGGATATAGTTTAGACTATAATGTAACTGATATAACATTTGTGTTATGTAGGGCGCTAAGTATAAAACACACCGAATAAATCAATAAACAACATAACGCAGCCCCCCTCCCCGTATATATAGCTGTTATTTATTTATGCCATGTATATAGCACGTATTATTTTTTCCGTCGCGGTTTGTCACAGCACTATACTATGTCAAGATTAACTTAAAAAATGTTACATACAGAGTACATAAGTAAATATAAGTAGATGACATGTCAATCGCCAATGAAGAAGTCGGAAACCGGCCGTATCGCATGATCGAAAATGAAAAGTTAATAGCTAGATACAAAATTTCATGCCGATACAATTGGCGTATAATTTCTAAAATAATCTTGTCAAGTCATACATCATTGTATTTGTTTCGAACAACGCTACAACACTATTTTTATTATATCGAAATATTTATATTATTGTAAACAAGTATATGCATATTTCCGATATGCATATATCCGATCTCTAACATAGATAACTTTTGTGAGTGATCAATATATTCACAATAGAGTTTAGTTAAAACTATTTCGTGTGCGTGAGCGTGTGCGTGTGCGTGGGTGGTTTTTGGGTATGCGTATGTGCGTACGTGTTTGCGCGTGTGTATGCGTGCGTGTGTGTGTGTGTGTGTGTGTGTGTGTGTATGATGTATTTTAATTTAGGAGATAATAAGGGGTAGTCACTTATACTGGGACTCCCTATATATGTATATCGATTATTTTACTTGCTATGCTATTGTAATAATTCTCAAGGAAATCAGACGAGATGCCATTTAAAAGTGATATTTAATTTGTACATTTGAAATGTGAGTTTGTTATATTTTTCAAGTAAAATTTATTATACAAAATTTCGAATGTATTCATAAAGTATATATTGTTACGTCTTTTGTTAATATAAGAAGAATAGGAAGTCTGCTTTTTAATAAAAAAAAAAAATAAATAACACGAAGCATCTGCCAATCTGCACGGGAGAAATTTTGATTTTAAAAGAAGATATAATAATATAATAACAAATACTACTATACTCTACTACACTTTAATTAAAATTCAGATTAAGCAATGAAAACAATTAAATATTCAATTATACTCTCTCCCTCTCTCACTAATCTTTATTGTGCGATTTTTATCCATCAATTGTACATATTTTTTAATGTAAGTGCTCCTAAAAAGTTCTCGTAATTTTATAATATTTGTAAATATGTATCTAAATTACTTTTTGCAAAACATTTACTTATTATATTTATTGCTATAAGTAGTTCACAAAGAAATACCGAGATAATTTGATGTTTTATTGTTTGCAAGAGTCTGATTAAGATTAATGTTCTTCTCACATTCGCTTGATTTAGACTCGAGAAATAAGGCGTGAATAAGAGTTCGCGATTTTAACGAAACATACATGTCTTTTCAAACAACAGAAAAATTTAAAACATGTTAAGAGCTTAGAGAATCAAAATGCAAAATTAAAATATTTTTTTCTATACCTTTACGATTGATCTTTTAGTTACAAGAATTTGTTTTTCTATCTATTGCTACACATAATTGTCCAACTTATGCGTGCGTAGATCACCTTGACATCTATTGTTATGCCCCGCAGGAATGATCGATATTAGAGATATTATGTTCCAAAGCACTGCAGTAGTTGTATTATTGCATTTCTTTGCGACATAAATATTACTAATGATTAAGCTTACAAAATGACACATTAACATAAAGCTCATGTCAGTGTAAAATCTAAGAATCTAATGCAACATAGTAGAAGGTTTAAAAACACGTAAAAGTAGATTTTTTGTTGTATTTTTTGTATGTACAAAAATGGAATTGTTAATAAAATGAATAAAATACTTAATATAGCTTAAATTAAATTGTTAAGAAAATTAATAAAATACTTTACCATTAATAATAGTTTTTTTTTAATTATGTTATTTATGTTACTTTCAATTGCTGTAGCAACGCCAGGTCTTTTGCATTAAATTTGGTAAAATTGCATAAAAGGTCACATCTCACCGATTTAATCGCTATTTAGATATGTTGGAGGAGTGTTCTGAGTAATTCCCGTAAGAATTAAGTGACGGACGGCATTGGTTTAGGAGATATAACAAATTAAAGTTTGATAACAAAGTTTGTGTACATCGTAATAATGTATTATTTTTTGACAAAAACTTTTTGACCTTTTTCTTTATGACCTTCACGCGTGATCGCGAAGGAGCTCCTGTCTCTGCACCTCGCCCCGAAAAAAATTAACCTAACCCAACCCATTTCTTTATTTTTTTGTTTTTAATTTATATTTTTGTATTTCTTTTATATCTTATTTTTTATTTATCTTTTTTTACATTAAATTTTTATTTTTATATTATATACAATATTGTTATAATATTGTTCGATATTATAATTTTTGCAAGAAAAATACCTAAGTTTAAATAATTTTTTATATTCTTAATTGGTGCGTCTTTCCTTTTATATTATAATTTTTTTATAGGAAAGATATATTTGAACAATAAACAATAAAATAATGCTTCTTTGTATAAAGCCTTTTTAGATGTATTGAATTTTAATGCTTTTTTTGTGTTAAAATTACAATAATTTTTTAAATAGATGTGCGTGGACTTAGAGCCTTTTTTACCTTTTCTGGAAAAAATAATTTTTTAAGAGTTATATCACTATTTTTAATGATATTTATACATGAACTTAATTAAAAATATCTTATTTGGATCTTTGGATCTTACTTTAATAACACATTGGATCTTACTTTAATAACACGTAGAATAATCAGATTTCAAATAAGCTTAATTAATGACTTTAATTTGTATTATATAAAAAGAAGAACAAAAATTTAATCAATATATAAATTACTCCACAGAACATAAAAATATATATATTAAATATCTATATTTAATCATATGTGTATATATGTATATAGAGTAGCGCAATTGTTGGTAAATAGTAATTGCCTTTGCAGAAGATACATCGCACATTTCGTTTTCATTCGCTCATACTAATTACGAAATAATAAGTTTTACCCTTTATCTTTATTCTAAGTAAAATACTTAGTTTATGCAGACCGGCGAGAAATTTGCCTGTAATCTGCATTATTTGTATATTCGGATCACAGAGCACTTTTTGTTATAGTATGATCTTTTGTTGTATATTTTGATGGTATCATTCGCATCCATCACAAAGGAAGAGAACAAGCATATAATAATATGAACCATAAGAAATTTGATGTTAGCAAAAACGGAACCGTAATATCTGCGTAAATGTAATTGATGAAAATAGAATCGTTAAAATGTAATAATAATAAATCTGTAAATGTAATAATATCTCACATCCGACTTATATATGTATGGGGCATTATTTATGAAGTGGTCCACCCAAATTTTCAAAGTTTTTCTATCATGCTGAAGTTTGCACAAATTGTAGTCTTATCAAAAGTAAAATCGTTGCCCAAACCTTTTAGCCCGCGACCAACGGGCTCTTTATTAACAGAGGCTTGAATTTTTATCATTTGGGCGGTCGCGTTCAACTTCAAATGCCGATAAGTTCCAATAGACTACACCGATTTTAAAAAACAAGTACCCAGTAAACACTGTTTGTTGCAACAATATAACGTCACAGTAACAAATAATATAACACAAGATACTTATATGATATATAGCTGAAATATATCATATGTGTTACTATGTAATATTATAATGGTTACTGTATTAAATATTATTGCAATCTAACTTTGTTATCTTAGTGTTATAATATAACAGAATATGATTGCAATATAATATTGTTATATGTATATGTGTTCCTTTGCTTGCCGCTACGCGGCGAAATCAGACTTAACTAACTCATATTCAAGTTTATATCATGAAGTGTATATAAAGCCCATAAAAAATGGATTGCATAAGATACAAGATATATCTTTTTTTTTGACAGTTTAATTTCTGGTAAAGGCTGCATTTGGATATTCAATGCCGGTACTGAAAATCTATAGTATATCTATAGTAACGTAAACTATAGATTTTCAGTACTGGCAGTGAATATCGGAACGCAGTCACAATCTTAACAAGAAATCTAGAATATCAAACAGATTACTTGAAATTGGGCGGGTAATTGGTAAATAGTCCATTTACTGCCTATTTGAAGCAAAAAATCGGAATTTTTATAAAAATTAAATCGCAAGTTTTATACATTACATACATATAAATTATTATTTTTATTTATTTAATTACCAAATCTACGTTGGATTTTATATGAACCAATTCTATATGGAATACTACTATGATATAACAACGGTATAACATATGTTATATTGCATGTTATATTTATGAGTGAGAAATTACAATTAATCAGTAACTTACCAGTAATTCTTATGTATATTATTTGTAACATTCCCTTTTATTGCTCTTATACATATAACATTAATATAATAGTGTTTATTGGATAGTCGTTTCAAAAGATCTTTTTACGCCCTTTAATCTTACAAAATCAGTTTTTTTAAAAAGTCAAATTGCGTATAAATTATATTTTTGTAAACAAGATATATAACTAAGATAATGACAATCACTGAAAATCACAATGTAAATTCCCCAGGCATTATATTTTGGTGTAAATTTTTTTTATTTATCTATTTATATAGAAACTTAGTATGTGTATGTCGTAAAATGATTGAGAAACTATATCTAGAAAACTGGTTACAGCTATAAAATTTGTATTTTAGATTTTTCAGGTTGTATCGATCGGAGATAACGTCGATAAAATTATATTTCTCTTTCTATTTGTATTTAGTAATATTTTATATATTTAATATATGAGAGAGGTCACCACAAGCAATAGGACTGACCAAATCATCTGTCTGCACTTGCAACATCCGAGCGTCCGAGCTGCACCGTAGGTAATGCGCTCGGTCCTAAAACGGACTGTATCTTGAAAACTAAAAGTCTGCCCATTTTGATCCTGGGCTCGTTTTAAAGGGGAAGATTTCTACTTTTTTATAAGATTTTTTTCAAAAAAAAATCGAAGATGTCCAAATTTGAGAAAAAACGATTTTTATTTTTTCTTCAAAAATCTTAAATAAGTTTTGACTTTTTTTAACTTTTTTGACGTTTTTAAAAACTGATTTTATAAGATTAAAAGACGTAAAACGACCTTTCGAAATCACTACGGAGCGCTATTCTGTACATGGCTACCGATAGCTGTCGGATCGGTAAAGTAACGACAATCGTCGCTTGCATGACCGACAACTATTGATATAGCTAAGGCAAAATTATTCTGTATGTTATTTATAGCGACAATTATCGTTGCAATCGACGGTCATCGGCACAATTTTATCGATATTGTACAACCATAATAAAAAGTTAAAAGGAATATTTTTCAGCCAATAGCCTTAAAAGTATATAAGAAAGTGCATATACAAGAAACAATAAAATGTGTGAAATTTGTCAGTGACAGTGACAGATGTCAATGTTTATATAACCAAATTACATATATTAATTATAAATTATATATATATATATTAATTAATTTATATATATATATATATATATATATAATTTATAATTAATATATGTAATTTGGTTATATAAATATTTAGTTTTCGATAATCTTACCGTAATACTTTTATGTACAGAATAATGAGACAAATCAATTAGTAAAAAAAAAATAATTGTTTTTAAGAAAAAGTTTTTATATATTTATCGTTAACGATGATACAGAATAGTTTTTGGATAGTTTCTATCGATACTTTTTGACCGACGATGCTAACAACACCGATAGTTATCGATAGCCATGTACAGAATTTTTTGTAAATCGTGATAGTCTATTGGAACCTATCGACGTTTGAAGTTGGACGCGACGATCCAAATGATAAAAATTCAAGCCCTTGTTAATACAGAGCCCGTTGGTCGCGGGTCAAAAGATTTCGTCAACGATTTTACTTTTGATAGGACTACAATTTGTGCAAATTTCAAGAATTGTGCAATAATCGGGAAACGGAAAATTTAGGTGGATCACTTCATAAATAATGCTCTATATGTAATATAAAATATCATACCTTGTAACTTCTCTTGTTGTATTTGATATGATGTGATAAATCTGTATGCATATGCGTGTGCGTGCACGTACGTGCGTGTGCGTGCGTGCCCAAGCTATTGTGATTAAGCTTATTAAAAACTTAATCAATTCAGGCCTCATTGAATAAACTTTGCACGAGACACTACCGTATCTCTTGATAATGGTTACCTAATTGTAGATTTTACTGTTATAATAAAATTGTAAGTTATCGCGCGTAATAATTAGGTAATATACAATATATGCTTCACTTTCGGCGATTTCCTTTTTATCGAAATTAAAGACGACTTAAAGGCTTAGTTCCCGATGTTAATTAGTTTTTTAAAACTAAGATTTAATCTTTTAATGAAGTTGTTGAAACTAATAACAATCTGGGTAAGAGTTCCGTATCCGACCGAGATCCAAGTTTGATGAAATTTTACAAGCATTTATTAAATGTAATTGAATACCACAAGTACAAATGTGTGGAAACATTTTTTTGAGATATTCAAATTTTAATTATCTGGCTAAATGAATAATTTTTAAAATTTCCATATGAAAAAAGATTAGAATTTAAAAATATTTTACTAAAATGTTTTATTTTATTAATATCCTATGGGTCTATTTTGTAACTTCGTAATGACGATGTCGTTATTGTTACGTGTCGTTGCGCAGCTAAAACGTTTTGGAAAATAGCTGCGCCGTGTAACGATAACGAATTTGCCATTAAAAATTACAGTATAGAGGTACTAGGTCGGATACGGAATCCTTACCTAAGACTTTTATTAATATCTAATATTTGAAAATTATCACATTATTTTAAAAGAAGCAACTGCAGCAATGATAGAAAAATTTTACTGTGTAATTTTATTATATAAAATTATTACGTAAAATCACAATGAAAATTTTTTACAATGGAAAGTTTGTATTAGTTTAATTGTTTATTTTTAAAATAATATGTTAATTTTTAAACATTAGATATTAATGAAGTTTTCCATAATGTTCGTTAATTAATTTCTTGAATATTTATCTAATAAAGCACCTGCTAATACAATTTTATTTTATTTTAAAAAAGATATATCAATACTTTACATATTATTCCTATATTATACTTAATATATTTACTGCTATATATTTCTGTCTAGTTACAAGTATCTAAGCTATAAATGTTCAATGAAGCGCTTACTCTCAGCTCGGCTTTTGACATTGAGTCGATTAAGAGACTAGTACAAATGTGCACGAGTATATGCTTTCAAGTGCTTAGGCGTACGCATGCAGACCAGAAAGTAATTCAAGAGAAAAAAAAGGGTAGTTGAGGTGGCAACGGTGGTGACGAGGGTAGGCGTGGGAGTTTTCGCATGTGAGAGTATTGGCAACGTGCCATAGTGAACTGACCCACTTTTAATGTATAGATTGACCCGCTTGACGCCATTTTAACTTAGCGCCGTCGAATAGTCGCCACTTTTAATTCTATATATTTTCAGTTACTGTGGACCGATTTTTTAATCTTACAATTAGAATATTAAATATTTTCCGATAATTTCCAGCATGCTGCAATTAAGACAATTTATGGGAAAAGAATATATAGATAGAGATCAGAGTTTTCAAAGAATTATATATAATAAAAAATATTTAAAAA
>NW_021852847.1:120014-123419 GCF_003651465.1 Formica exsecta | reverse complement strand
TTTTGATAATAAAAAATATTAATCTATATTTCTAATTAATATAATTTCTATTAATAACACCTTCCTAAAAATGATAATTATGTTATAAGAACTTTAAATTACAATTTTAAATTTTAATTAATTAAATCATAATTGTTATTAAATATAATTATAAAAAGATTTTTTTAAATGTTAAATGTCATTTGTTAATATTATTGAAAGAAGCTATGAATACACACACAAACACGCATAATAAATGTTTTTAATATGTACCTTATTTTTCAAAAGTTGATTAATTAAAATTCGAAAATGTGTGAAATACGTTTTTATTTTTTCATTTTAGTGACTTACTTTACTTCATAACTTACTGGCCTATACCAAATTTCAACCTTCTGCCATTTTTTTTCTGAAATACAGCCAATTTTTAATTTTTTCCCCAAACTTTAGGGGCCTCTAGCTCGGAGGAGGGTTCATTTGCGGACCCATGTTCATAGGAAAAAAAGTCTTATTTTGATCTCTAGAATATGCTCCTAAAGTTTAGTGCATCATTTCAGATACAAAAAGCTCTCGAGATAAGCTACAAGAATATGCAATAAAAAGTAAGCAGTTCCATTTAAAAAATTAAAGGTGATCTTCACGTGACCTTCAAGCAACTATTCAAGGTCAAATTAATGACACCATTTTATGTCCCCCTCAAAACCATACAACTTTTGTCTGAAACATTTTTTTCTAAAATGCATTGTTTACGAGATATTCCACCTGTTACGTTTGAAATTTAACACCCTGTATATACAGGGTGTATCTGAAATGATACACTAAACTTTAGGAGCGTATTCCAGAGGCCAAAATAAGATTTTTTTTTCTTATGAATATATATATATATATATATATATATATATATATATACATAGTATACACAATATATACATATATAGTATACATATATACATACATATAATATATACAAGATATATCGTATAAATATAAAGTATTAATAGTTGTTTTCTCCGAAACTATTACAGGTAGCGAATTTGTTTTTGCATTTTTTATAATTTGTTAGAGCCTTTTAAATCACAAGCAAGATATTGCTATAAATTTCTCTAAAAAGGCTTAAAAAAGCTACCTATTTTTTTTAATGGAATAGTATATAAATTTCTGCATTTTTGAATAGATCTTTTTTAATATGACATTTACTTAAAACCTTTTTTCATATTTTGCATAGTTAAAGAGTTATGATGAAAAATATTTTTTAACGATTTGAAGAATGGTTCCTAAGCTATGTCAAGTTTTTTTACAAACACTTCTTTAAAGCATCTATCAACATATCTGCTAGCTTGATTGATTTAATTCGATAGAAAAATAGTTTCAGTAGACTAGATAGATTCCTTAAAATAAGGATGGCAAACTTTGATAAATGTGTGTGAATGTTATTAATATTAGGCGAATGCTAAAAAAATGATCGTCGAGCAGCTCAAGTGTTTGCAGCGCAATACATCAGAAAATTTTATATGGCATTGCGATTGAAGCAATGTCTCCGTCATAATTTAAATTCTAATAAGCGAATCATACATATAACCTACTGAAACTATTGTATGTTCCTATCGAATTAAACCAGCGCTAGCGGATATGTTGATAAATGTTTTGAAGAAGTGTTTGTAAACAAACTTGATATAGCTTAGAAAACGGTCTTTAAGTCACTGAAAAATATTTTTCGTCATAACTCTAACTATGCAAAATATAAAAAAACGTTTTAAGTAAATGTTGTCATATCAAAAGAAATCTATTCAAAAAAGTAGCAATTTACATACTATTTAATTTAAAAATATAAGGAAGCATTTTTTAAGACTTTTTTAAGAGATTGACAGCGATATTTTGTTTATCATTTAAAAAACCCCAACAAACCATAAAAATTGCAAAAAGAGCTTCTTCGTTACCTATAATAGTTTCAGAGAAAACAATTTGTAACACTACGTGATACACTCCTACGATATATGTTCACACACACACACACACACACACACGCGCGCGCGCGCGCGTACGTACTGCGTACCTGCGTGTGTTTGTATTTGTGTTTGTAAGAAAAATCTTTTTTTGTGTATAAATTGCTGCAATGAGAGTTTCATACATATGTAATGTAGAGTACGTAAAAGTACGCAGAATGTTCAATTTCCGTTTTCAACTTTATGTAATAGAGACGTTAAATTTGGCATCGACTTCTCCTAAACGGAAATACGATAGAAGCGGTACGTAATCATATCTTGGTATGATTACGCATGTGTAAAAACGTTTAACATAAAACAATAAAAAAAAGTTAGTATAAAAAATATTTGTATTTATCTTTTTTTTAATAATTGTATGTTCTTTCAGATCTGTCCGGTAGAGGCTCAAAAAAATTTGGCGATGTTTGTGAGACGGATAATGAATGCGGTTTTGCAGGCTCTTACTGCGAACCGAAAAAAAAACTTTGTGCTTGCAAAGAAGAATTTGAAGCCACTAACCATCTCGATAAATGCGGACATGGTAAGTTGGGATCCTTACTGAAAATCTAATATTAATTACAAATATTTTGTTACGAAACATAGTATTCTGTACAATAGCAGTATAAAATAATGTAGGTAAATCTTTACAAAATTTTACATAGCACGCGGATCACTTTAATCTTACATATGGTGTAAAGGATTTATTCTTCAATAATATGTATTTGAAATTAAACGGCGCTCTTTTCTAATTCCTTCAATATTTTAAGTTAAAAATATATGGCTAAAATTAAGAGAATTAGATATATACAAAACTAATAAGAAATATTTATGTTTTTTGTTGTCATATTTGTTACTTATTGTTAGTATGCTTCACCTAACGCCTTACCGACATAGTCTTTGGCTTCCAAAATACAATTTATTTATTTATTTGTTTTCTATCTCTTCAGGTATTATAAAAAAATACATTGTAAATAATTACATACTTTTTCTTAAAAACAATTATTTTTTTATACTATTTGATTTGTCTCATTGATGTGTCCAAAAAAGACCGTGACCCTTTAAAACCTTGGAGGGGTTACGTTACAGAAAAAAATGTTTTATACAAAAGTTGTAGGGTTTTATGTGGCGCATTATATAGCAATATTATTATGACCTTGAATAGCGTTGTCAAGGTCACGTTAAGATCATCTTTAATTTCTTAAATGGCAACCTCTATTTTTCTTTGCATATTCTTGTAGTTTATCTCGAGAGCTTTTCAAAACACTTTAATAAAGTATTTTTCAAGTTATTTTATATCTTAATTTGACATATTTTGATATAAAAAATAAAACATCTCGTAAAATATTTAGTTTTCGATTATCTTACCGTAATACTTTTATGTATAGAATAATGAGACAAATCAATTAGTGCAAAAAAAATAATTGTTTATAAGAAAAAGTATATAATT
>NW_021852847.1:117922-119762 GCF_003651465.1 Formica exsecta | reverse complement strand
TTTATTATAGTGTTTTGGAAAGCTCTCGACATAAGCTATAAGAATATGCAATAAAAAATGAGGGTTTCCATTTAAGAAATTGAAAGTGACCTTCATGTGACTTTCAAATGACTATCCAAGAATACATCAATGGCACCATCTTATGTCCCCCTTCGAACCAAACAACTTTTGTCTGAAACGTTTTTCCGTATCTTCCATATTTTTCGAGATATTTGACTGGCTCTTTTAAAATGGACCACCCTGTATACATACAGAGTGCCCGATAATTTTTGACACATCCAAAGTGTGAAGGTAGATTGGGTCAAACTGAAAAGAAAAGTCCTGTACCATTTTGCGATTTTCATAATAATTATTGAAAAATTAATTAAAAAAGATCGATCAATTCGCGCAAGTATTATCGCGCGGTGAGAAAGAATGGCCTGATATGGGCGGCATTGATATGTGGTTGCTAGGACGCGAGAATCCATCGTTATGTACCGCTCGTACGTAACTGTTTGTAGAGCACTCCTACCAAAATTTTGTCGCGCGCCTACTTTCGGGTTGTCTCTTCTCGCTGTGCGCTTATACTCGCGCGAATTGGTCGATCTTTTTTAATTAATTTGTCAATAATTATTACGAAAATTGCAAAATGGTATAGAACTTTCCTTTTCAATTTGTGCCAATCTACCTTCACACTTCGGGTGTGTCAAAAATTATCGGACACCCTGTATATGTGTGTGTGTGTGTGTGCGTGCGTGTGCGTGTGGGTGTGCGTGTGCGTGTACGTGTGGGTGTGCGTGTGCGTGTGGGTGTGCGTGTGCGTGTGCGTGTGCGTGTGCGTGCGTGCGTGCGTGCGTGTGTGTGTGTGTGTGTGTGTGTGTGTGTGTGTGTGTGTGTGTGAGTGTGTGTATGTGTGTATCTCGTATTAATTATAATCATTATTTAAGTTTCAGTGCGTGTCGTATCAAGAGAGACGGTAGTGTCTCGCGTCAAGTAAGCGCGAAGCTAAAAGTCGCGCGCAACAGCAAGACGCACCGTGTATCTTCACGCGAGTCGGCCTGTTGAAAGTATTGAAAATTTTTGAGATTTTCAGATTTCAATATAACCGATGAACGGATCAAGCTCTTATTAGGCTTAATCGATAGCCTAAGTATGAATTACATAAAGAAAGTGTCTTTATTTTTGCTCTACGTGTTTTGTAAATAGATATATCATGATGCAAAGTCTTAATATGAAATTTTCTTCTTAAGAAACGTCCACGTCATTATCATTATCATCATCAACGCAAATCCCCAACGCGCATGTGCAAAAGGTGTACGGTTGGAGCCTCCGACATAAGAGCGCGCTAGCGGCGCTTCGTAATATTACTGCTCACATCCATACCTGTTTTCGACAGGTATAGGTTAAGTTTGCAATGCAAGAGTGCAGTGTTATATAGCGTATGCTTTCATTTATAAAAAAATAAAGCTGCAAAATTCTTCGTGATACTTGCGGATAGTTGGATCAGATATAAAATACACACACACACACACACACATCTGATAGTAAATATATATAGAATAGAATATAAACATCCTATCATAAACGTATAGAATATTTTCTTATCTTATTTATACAGAAAAATAAAATATTGCAAAAGCACCCAGACAGCACAAGACGTCCTCAGGATCATCCTGAATATGTCCAGGACGGTTCAGGACTTTTGTAGGACGTTTTAAGATATCATTATAAATATATTTTATGAAAATTTAATACGCATACATGATTACTTTCAGTTATGTAGGCTATTTAATATAATTTAGAACTCTTAAGTATTATAATAAGTATTAATGTCCTATAAATGTCCACTGGATAACCCCTG
>NW_021852847.1:85120-117228 GCF_003651465.1 Formica exsecta | reverse complement strand
ATTTCTATTTATTTTTTAAAATAATTTATAAATATACATTTATTTTTCAGTGGAACCAGAAGAATTTTCCAAGCTGTTGATAAGATTTTGACAAAGCCTGTGGCAACATGTTTATTGCAAACCAACATATTGTAATCAATTCTTGTTTCGATGCATCGCTTGAGTTAGATGAAGCATGTTTTAGTATCGTTAATGAATATAATGAATATAATCTGTTACATAGTATTTTTCCATCTGTCAGAATGCTATTTGGTATATATATTTGGCAAATGAAATTTAGTATTAAAACTGACATTATCGATAATTTTGTTCTATTTAGCATCGAGACAAGGATTGATTACAATATGTTGGTTTTGTTGTGCCTCTAGCCGCTAAGGAAGAGGTCTTTAGGGATTTATACGCCCAAAGGATTAGGATCCACGCTCGAAATAAGACACTCCCGAACGGGAGTACAAACGGGAGTACACTTTCACTTAATCGCGATTATAATAGTCGGGCGCGTTACGTACGGTATATCGATATAGTTGATATGAGCGAGCGAGTAGCGAGCGATGTTAATGAGCTATATTACTGAGCTAGCGTCGGTGCATCTCGCGCTCAATATATATTAATTAATTAGGTCGTTGATTAGGGAGGAGTGTGGTGTCCCTGACCGGAGCATGCCTCGTGCTCCGCTCGTCAGCTGTCATAGCACAAGCGTATAGTAATATTCTTTTTTTTTTAAAAAGAACGTAACATTTGTCACTTTTATAAAAATACTTGATTTGCTTAATCTGTCTCATAGATATGTAGAATACACATCATTTTTACTCTAATCGCTTGTGCTATGTACACCCGACTAATCTGTCTCGTGGATATGTAGAATACACACATCATAATTTATATTATAATTTATATATTATAACTCATAACTCATTTTAATTAAAATTTTTTTTCGCTTAAATATATTCCACTATTTTGATCATATTGCAATTTTTAATATTAGAAATAATAATAAATGAATTTTGTAACATAAATGTTTATTAATTAGCGCAATATCTTTATATCACTAATTTTGTAGAAAATTAAAACAACTATTTTGTAAAACAGTTTCTTAGTTTGAATATGACAATGTTTTTGCATTAAAATAATATCTCTGACTTGGATGTTTGCGGTTGCACGATCTCGTTTATTCGTGTTGTTTTGAACTAATTTGCTTTATAATGTTTTATTTCATGGACATTATGCCATTTCTTAACGATTGGAACCGATAGAAAACTCATTGCGGGACGAAGGTTGAGATCGAATGTCAGAACACACGAATTTTTGTCAGTGATTTTGCTGAAGATAGTCCAAACGAAGGATCGAAACATTTAAGATCATTAAAAAAGATTTCTGATCAAATTTTGGTGCGTCGATTCACTGCATTTGGCTCTTGTCAGCCCAGTTCTTATCCTCGTATTGTTATATTAAAAATTGTATGATAAATTGTAATGTGATTAAAATAGTTGAACATATTTAAGAGACAAAAATTTTTTATTAAAAAAACAAATGTAAGTATAAGATAACTTTTTAATTAGAGAAAAACTTGACGCTGCTAAACTGAACATATGCTAATCTAATTAACTAATCGTATTATTAATATTACTCGTATTATTTACATTTTGAATTTTTGCAGCGCCAAGTTTTTCTCTAATTAAAAAGTTACTTTATACTTAAATTTGTTTTTTTAATAAAAAAGTTTTTTTACTTAAATATGTTTCACTATTTTAATCACATTGCAATTTATGAGATACAATTTTTAATATTAAAAATAATACTAAATAAATTTTGTAACATAAATTTTTATTAGCTGACGCATTATTTTTATCATATATCTCACTATTTTTGTAAAAAATTAAAACAGCTATTATGTAAAACAGTTTTTTAGTTTAATTATGACAGTGTTTTTGTATTAAAATAACACTATTTTCTATAAGAATTTTTTACAACACATTGAAATAACACTATTTTGTATAAGAGTTTTTTTTTATAGTAAAAAGCGCTTGTGCGCGTGCACTTGGCGCTTTTCTTCACATTTTTTTAAAAAAGATAATTTTTTAGCAGTTATATTATTTTTTTATGTGTTATATACATGTTTTCCTACTATACACATGCTTACGAGCAGTCAGATAAAATAAATATATCTATTATATTCCTGAATTATAAAAAGCAACCCTTTTATTTCTTTGATTGATACAATATCTACTTGTACATTTCTTTAAAAAAAATTACTATAATTAAAATTAAGGTATATTACTATACGTTTGTGTTATTTTATAAATTGTCTGACTAATCCGTCTTGTATTTTGATTATACAGGGTGTCCCATTTTAAAAGTTCCACCCTCATAACATTTTAGGATCAACGTTTGAAGGAAAACGACTCGGATAAAAGTTGTAGGGAACAAAGGGGGCTATCTAATAATGACCTTGGATTTGACATTAAAGGTCATTTTCAAGGTCATTTGAAGGTCAACTTCCGTTTTTTAAACGGGAACCTCTTTAATGAAAAAAATACTTTATTATAGTGTTTTGAAAAGCTCTCGAAATAAGCTACAAGAATATGCAATAAAAAATAGAGGTTCCGGTTTAAAAAACGGAAGTTGACCTTCAAATGACCTTGAAAATGACCTTTAATGTCAAATTCAAGGTCATTATTAGATAGCCCCTTTTGTTCCCTACAACTTTTATCCAAGTCGTTTTCCTTCAAACGTTGATCCTGAAAAGTTATGAGGGTGGAACTTTTAAAATGGGACACTCTGTATATCAAAAGCGAAAGATGTAAAAAAAAATTCAGTGTATTCAAATGCATTTGTCAAAGGATTGTCATCATATAGTTATTTGTCATGCATTATATGCTTACATTATATAGTTACAGGTATAAGTAACATTGGTGAAACACAGTCTGTAAGATTAATGTGTATAAGTCTTATAAATTTCTATTTATATTTTATTTCTATTTCTATCTACCTTTTTTTAATAATTTATAAATTTTTATAGTAAATTTATAAATACATTTATTTTTCAATGGAACTAGAAAAACTTTTCAAGCTGTTAAGATTTTGACAAAGCCTACGGCAACATGTTTATTGCAAACCAACATATTGTAACCAATCCTTGTCTCGATGCTAAAAAGAACAAAATGATCAATAATATCAGTTTTAATAATAAATTTCAGCTGTCAAATAGATATACCAAATAGCATTCCGACAGATGGAAAAATATAATGTAACAGATCTATTATATTCATTAACGATACTGAAACGTGCTTCATCTATTTCAAGCAATGCATTAGCATTGAAACAAGAATTGACTACAATATGTTGATTTGCAATAAACATAATGCCACAGGCTTTTTAAAAATTTTATCAACAGCTTGAAAAATTCTTCTAGTTCCACTGAAAAATAAATGTATATTTATAAATTATTCATAAGACATGCATTAACCTTTACACAGACTGCGTTTTACCAATGTTATTTATACTTATCTGTAGTTATATATGATGCATGACGAATAATTATATGATAACACTTCTTTGACAAATACATTCAAATATACTAGATTCTTGTGTGTGTATGTCTGCCCAGTCAGCCACGTCTGTTCTAACAGATATTGCCAAGTACTTGGTACAAATTATTGTCAGCAAAAAGGCTACAAATTTGGTACAAGAGTTGTTGTTACCGATTAAGCTGGCAGATTGCCGGCAAGAACCAAGCAAAGCTTGCTAACATAACTAGACAGCAAATTGGCGGCAGAAACCGAGCAAAGTTTGCTCACATGACTGACATCAGGTTGTCAGCAAAAACTGAGCAAGATCTGGAGTGCGCAATCTGATGGCAAATTGGCAGCAAAAAACGTTATAGTAAACATATTATAGAATACACACATCTCTTTCTTATAAACATATGTATTGCGATGTTTTGTTCTGTTTTTACACATAGCATAAATTACTTTTGTAATGTTTTATTTTTCTCTAATATGAATGAGATATACCTGATCCAACTACAATTGATCCAAATACATTGCCATTGTTGCATGTGTGTCGTGTACGTGTATATATACGTAGCATAGTACCACTATATTCTATTGCATGTGTTGTGTACATATATAGCGGTAAAGAGGATAATGACGGCGACGGTGATGATGATGACGGTGATGATGATGACGGTGATGTTTCTTAAATGAAATTTTCCACATTTCGACTTTGCTTCGTAATATCTCTGCTTTATAGAACATGTAGAGCGAAAATAAAGACACTTTCCTGATATAAATCAAACCCAAGCTATCGATTAAGCCTATCAAGAATTCGATCGGTTCAGCCGTTATTCAGATCTAATAATCTAAAATACTCTCAACTATCCGACTTGCATATAGATACCCGGGGTGCCTTGCTGTTGCTGCGCGCGATCTTTACTTCGCGTGACTTGGCGCGAGACGCTACCATGTCTCTTGATTTTCGTATCAGAGCCTTTCTGTTTTGTTATTAATTATAATCGTTTAAAAAATTACCTTTTTGAGCCGATAGAAAAAGCTCTTCATATTGAAGTTTCACGATGGACTCTGGAATGAATTGCTTCGTTGATTGCACAATACACATCTACATTCCTTAAATTTTTTAAATTTATTGAGGATGACCCGAGATATTTAAATAAAAAATGGAACCAGAATCTTTAAATAAAATTGGTAAAGGTCTAGAAAAAGGGCAACCTCACCAATGACCTTGACCTTGAAATATGTTGTCAAGGTCAATGTTCTGAGTAACCTTCGGAATGTTTTAGCCGGCGGTTGTTGTTCCTTAAAAAGTTATCAACAAATTAAGTTAACAATATAAACATGTGTTTAACTGCATACTTCAAACTTTACCTAGTATAAATACCATATTATTTGCATATTTGCATATTTATGTAAATGCCTGGTCGGGGGAGAGACTCCATTTCTCCTCGTGCATCCCCACCCTGTTAAAGCAAAGCATACTACCTATTTGACTGTGACACAGTGGATTCCACTGTATGGCCTACCCACACAACAATTGGTTTGGGTTAGGTTATATCTTCCGGAAATGGAGCCCCCCGCAGGGGGGCGGCGAAACCTACTGTGTCCATGCATATACTTTACAACGCAAAGCAAGGTCCACTCTACAATTGTATGGATGGAAAAGTGTATGCATGGATGCAGTGGGTTTCGCCCTCCCTGCGAGGGGGCTCCACTACCAAAAAACTAGACACACAGGTTTGGATTGAATCTTGCTTCGCGTAGAAAGTTGTAAACCCATGTGAAACCTTGCTTCGCATAAGTGTAAATTCATGGAAAACCATTGAACTTATTTCATACATAACTTTTTAAGGAACAACGACCGCCGGCTGAAACATTCTGAAGGTTACTCAGGACATTGATCTTGACAACATATGTCAAGATCAAGGTCATTGGTGGGGTTGCCCTTTTTCTGGACCTTTACTATACAATCATAATCATTAAAAAGTTTTGTAAAAAACATTTTTGCGTCTTTTATCTAGGACTTGGCTCTTATTGCTCATTTTATTGGTTATTTATATTTTAATATTTAGTCTTTTCCATTTTTATTAACTTTAAATGTATTAATATAATATTGCCTTATTGTGCTATTTAAAATTTTTAATTAACTAATAAAGGCTCCAATGAATATATCATAAGAAGGAGATAAAAGACAATTAAGAGCCAGCGCGGTAATTTGTGCGCACATGTTTTATTACAATCAAATTACATTGATATTTTGATTACGTAATAGACGAAATCAGAAAAAGCGTTTCGGTCCCTTTTTTGGACCATCCTCAGCATAATTACAAAGTATATGGAATCGGACAGTCTCTTTCTGTCTCGAAATTATATTACATAACACACACATTTACCATTCTAACAACGTGGATGACTCACTCTTGTTCTGCGTATTGTTACTGTCACATTTTTGATATAATATATTCCATATACTTTGTAATTGCGCTGAGGATGGTCCAAAAAAAGGAAACGAAACGTACGCTTTTTGTGATTTTGTCTATCACGTAGTCAAAATATCAATCTAATTTGATTGTAATAAAACATGTGCACACAAATTACCGCGCTGGCTCTTGATTGTCTTTTATCTCCTTCGTATTATTAAGATTTTTAGCTATCCTTATGAAGAGGATAAAGCGATTGATTGTTCGAACTCTTCAAAAATTAGTCGATCAAAAATAAACGGAGTGCAAAATTCTGCATAATGAATATTTCGTGTGTGCGTGTGTGTGCGTGCCTGCGTGCGTGCGTGCGTGTGTGTGTGTGTGTGTGTGTGCGCGCGTGTGTATGTGTTTTTTTTTATATGAAACATTTAACATTTACATAACATAAAATAATCTAGTTTTATAAAGTAGTTTAATTTATATTCCACAACTGTATTTCGGTAACAAACATATTAAAAATCTTTTTAGCGGCAAACGTGAACGAGTCCTGTTTCTTTCACGAGCAATGCGAAGCACGAGTAAGCGAAACGGAATGCCGCGATGGTCGATGCATCTGCCTTTTCGAGAAGATTCCGATGATACAACCTGACGGTATAATTTGCGTCGGTAAGGAATAGAATTTTTAAGAAACAGAATACAATAACTTTAATTAAAATCCTGTCATAATGCCCACATATTCTAACATGGCTCGGCAGGAACCAAAAGTATAAGATTAATAAAACTCTGGCTTGTTTTATTTCAATGTCTTTCAGAGATAGCAAAGATATCTTTTTTACATAAAAGATAAAAATAAGAAAAAATATGAAGTAACGTTGCAGTTTGCTGCCATTAGTATACATTAAATACACCAACATAAATGATCGAAGAATATAAGTATGTGTACTTACTCTTAACTCAACTAATTTTGTTAAAAATAAATATATTTCTATTTTGTGTTTATTTTCTAAAGATTAAATAAAAGGGAAAAAGATTTAGAAATCACAAATTTATTTTTTTTTAATTACTAATAAAAAAGATGTTGAAAATTTTTAAACGGGAAGCGATTATATTTTACGAATGACAGGACTGAGATTTCGCACGTTCAGGTACGGCGAAATAACAAATGAGAAAAAGAGCGCTTCATTCATAGAGCACTTTTTTCACTTGTTATTTTGCCGTGCCTGAGCGCGCGAAATCTCAGCCCTGTCATTCGTAAAATATAATCGCTTCCCGTTTAAGAACTATTATAGCCTCGACATTTTTGTATTAGGATTTTCGTCTTGAAATGTTCTAAGGAATCTGCCATTAAGAGGAAGTCCGGTAATTTTAGGACACCCTGTATATTCTGTATATACATTCTCTTTATATGTATATACCATATATGTACATATCATGTACATCCTCATATAGCACAGAAAGATCGCAGATATATCGCAGAATAATTTCATTGAATGATTGTAAATTTGTTGCGAACTATTGCTATAAGATTGCGGCAACATTAAGATGTCTGCCTTTAAAAAGATGCAAGAAAACGTTGTAGCAACATTAGGATGCAATATATTTTTAATAATGCAATTAAATAAATAATAAAATAATTAAATTTAAATAATTTTAATTCGTGAAATTCAAATTTTTAATCATGTGGATATGAGAGACAGAAATGTTATGTATAACAAAATATATACATATTATGTATGTGCAATGTATGTATTTAAAGATTGCATAATGTATGTATATATGATGTATAGCAATGCATATACATATTACGTACAACAAAGTATATACAAATTATATACGTGCAATTTATGTATTTAGAGATTGCATAATCATTTAAATGATCTTCAATAATGATGGGCCCTATTAGACGATTACCGATTATACCGCACCAGATATTCACTGAAAATCGATTTTGAAATTGTGTTTTAGTAATAGCATGAGGATTTTCTTCTCGTGGTGACCAAACGTGTGAGTTTCTATTATTTGTAATGCCGTCGGTAAAGCTTCGTCGGTAAATAAAATTTTTGTATGTATTTGCCGATTTCTTAAAAGCCAGTGACAAAAATTGACACGTGCAGGATAATCATTTGGTTGAAGAGCTTGAACATTCATAAAATGAAATGGGTATAAATCATAATCACGCAGTATTTTCCAAATTGTCGTTTTAGAGACGTTAGTTTGCGCCGAAAGTCTTCTGATACTAATAGTAGGAGTTCTGTCCACCGTTGCTAGTATCGCATCCTCGACTTGACGATGTCGCCTTAATGGTCTCTCAAGATTTTTATTTGGGACCTTACCAGTAAATTTAATGCTTCGGTGGACATTGCTAAAAACTCTTCGATCTGGTACTCTGCGATTAGGAAACCGTCGGTGATATTCTGTTACTGCTGCACGTGCGTTACCATTACAGAAACCATAAATAAAATGAATATCGGCATATTCTTCATTGGAAAATGTACTCATGATTGGTAGGTAAGAGAAATTTCTAAGCTATGTTTATGCGATGTTTTCACTTAAAACGACAGTCAATTTATTAATATTATCTTGTGTGGCAAGTGTGGAAAACAATGAGTTATGTCTGAAGTTGCCGCATTCGCTTCAGCTCATGCGGCAACTTCATGCGCAACGTAGTTCTTCCGCACATGCCATACATACAATATTTTTTGTAATGCCTGTTATTTCCGCACTACTAGTGCGGTAAGATAAGTCATAAAGGTGATTTTTCGCATTAGTGTGAGAAATAACTACTTTTGCATTTTTTCGCTATTACTTCGAAACAAGCGACTTTAGGGCATATGTGTATTAAGACTTTTTGATTTAGAATGACACAAAGAATACACAGTTTCAGTGTGGACATCACGTTGCGGGACACCCTGTATATGATGTACAGCAATGTATATACATATCACGTACAACAAAGTATATATCATACAAATTATGTATTTACATTTCACATACAATTTATATATATGTACTATATGTACATATAAAATTCATCAATAAATATATATATTATACATGTTTTACATCCTCTGGATACCCTCTGGATGTTCTCGGGATGTCCTCGGATTTCTTCTGGATATATGTATTGCTAGGACATATATATTGTAATGTGCATCCAAATCATGTATATGAGATGTATGAACATTTTACATGCAAAATATTATTTTCATGTCATGGAAATAAGATGTATATTCATCGTATGTCCAATATTATATGAGAATTATTAAAAAAATAATATAATTTATTTTGATATTTTGTGTATATAGGGGAAAGTAGGGTAAAACCGGGTACCTTCTTGGATTTGTCTTCCTACAAAAAATCTGAGAGTAAAAAAAATTTTGCCGACCGTTAGTAGTCTTTAGTGAACCTTAAACTATGAGAAAATAAGCGTAGTCGCTGAAAAAAAAATTTTGGTTATCAAGAATAATAAGATTTTGTGGAGAAGTCAAAGTACCCGGTTTTGTCCTACCGGTAGAGTCAAACCGGGTATCCATTTGAAAATATGCAAAACATTGTGTAATTACAAATCACAAATAAAGATATCCTCTTATTCGACATTGCTGGAGGACTTCCTTATTTAACTTTTTAACTTTAGGGGTCTCAAAAAGCTTTTTTAGTGGTTTCTTTTTCTGAGCGTTAGTTTTCGTTTCCAACTGCTTTTTGTAAGGACACAAAGTCAGGATAACAGTTCTTCCTCTTTTCATTATATGAGATATGTAAGTACCCGGTTTTGCCCCAACACAAGAAAAGTAACAAATACAGCGGTTGTATATTCCGACGTACAAAGTGCCGATCAAAACTAATATGATATATTTTCTAATATGTACAGAATGCAATGCTGCACTTACCAAAACAGATGCTTTATATAGAAAAAGTGCACGACAACTCGATTCTTGCCTCGATATCGATCTTTTTGAGCTAAAAACTTTGAACTTCTATTTAAAAAAAAATATTGTGTGCATAGAGGCACGGTTTGTTTTAAAATAATGATGGCGCCAATCTACAACTAATAACACAAGTTAGTCATAGATAGCAGCATTAATTACGAAAAAACAGGAGTACCCGGTTTGACCCGCCTACCCGGTTTTTTTTTTACTGGTGCGGGAGGTGAAAATCCATTATGGATATACCGGGGACGGCCCCGGGTTATGTCCGACCCTCACGGACTAAAAACACCCCTCTTCATGCAGTCTTTACAGCCTGCAGGACCTATCGACGAACTCATGGGATATGTTTGCACATTACAACCATGAGTCCGTCAGTCACAATGTGCGTTGCCGCACCCTACCCGTTGCCCCTTAGTGGGGCCCGTCACCTACCCTGGATAGAGAGGAGGGAACGGAGAAGCCTAGGCTACCTCCATCCCCTCCTCCCCACCCCTGTCAGCTCCCACGTTGTCCGCAGGAGTTGCCCCCCTTTTTCCCGAATGATCGCCCCTGTGGGCTGACCTTCCGGTTTCTCTTTGTCGGCTCTTCTCCCCCTTCTCTTCGAAGGAGGAGGAGAGCATCCCTTGCTCCCGATCCGATGCCCGGCCGAGCGCCCGGTGTCCGCACAAACGGGACACCGGGGCTCGGCCGTGCAGCGGGCCGCTATATGACCTAGTCCTCCGCATCTATAGCAGAGGGCAGATCGGTCTTCCTTCAGTGCACCCCTGCCTCAGGTGGCCAAATTCAAGGCATCGGTAGCACTGGGTGGAGCGGGCTTTGAGTAAGTCCACTCCCACCATAGTCCAACCCACTCTAATCTTCCCGGCGATGGTGGCCTTTCTGGCTATCCCGACGGGACACCTAACCCAACAGGCCCCCATCCCCGAGGGGGACCTCCAGATCTCTCCGATCCGGATGTCCCCCCCCCCCGGGGTATCCGCCCAATGCGGCTAAGGCCGCCACTACCTCCCCTGGAGCGATTGACCCATCGATACCGCGCAGACGTAATTCCGCACATCTCGCGGGACGCGTGACTTTAACCCCTTTGTCCTTGAGGACTCCCGAAAGAAGGCCGGCCAATTGGTCAGCCTTCTGTACCCTGTCCTTGCCAGAGATCTCAATCAGGGCGGCCACCCCCTCGGGCCACCCTTATACGAGACTCACCTATCTTGAGGGTTGCTAGGTCCATTCCTTGATGTCCCTCCTTTATGGCCTCCCGATGCGATATACCAGCCCCCAGACAACATTACTGCCGCCGTCCCAGGAACACGGGGAGCCGGTTTCTTCTTCCTCTTCTTGCGCGCTGTCCTCTTCTTCTTCAGTTTCCGCACCTTTTCAGGCGCGGTTTTCATCCCTGTGTCTCCTTCCCCGTCTCCGGTGTGGAGTCCGGTGCTGGCAGCGCGCATGCAGCTCGGCGCTTCTTCCCAACAACCGTAGCTCAGGTCTCCCCCGCCGCAGCGGGGCAGGAGGGTTCGGCCTGCTGGTGCTCCCCGGTTGGGGCCTCGAGAGGAGGGGGGACCGCAATCTTACCCCTCTCTGCTTTGGCCCCAGCGGCCGGAGCCTCAGGGTCTCTGGGGGCAATCTTTAAAGCTGGGCCCCGCAGGCCCATCCTTCTCTTGGACTGGCGGATATAATGATCCACCGCCAGTTCCTGGAATCTCGCCGACGGAGTCAAAACTGGGGGAGACTTCCGTTTCGGCTTCTTCCTCTTCTTGCTGGAATCCAGGAGTGGGGAGAGTGTCTCCCGTATCCGGGTCTCCAGTCGGGCCTCCATAGCCTCAAAATTCCTCCATATGTCCAGTTGTTCTTGACCGGTGAAGTCCCTGTGAAAGAGATCCTCGGCAGAACCAACCGACCCCCCCGGAAGCCTACCCGGTTTTACCCTACATATATAACATAAAATATATAATATCTTGTAACCGACAAATAAGTGACCAAACGAAAGGTGGAGGTAGATTGGGCCAAACTGAGTCGAAAAGTTCTAAACTATTTTTTTTATAACGCTTAATAAAGGAATTATTATTGAGTAAAGTCTGGCCAATCAGCGCCGACCTTTAGCCGGGCGCATGTCGGTGAGCCGCGCGCCTGGTAGTTGCGGCAGCGCACACTTCACGGCGCGCGGCTCTCCGACGTGCGCCTGGCTAAAGGTTGGCGCTGATTGGCCAGAATTTACTCAATAATAATTTCTTTATTAAGCGTTATAAAAAAAATAGTTTAGTAAGCGTTATAAAAAAAAAAGTAGTTCCGGACTTTTCGACTCAGTTTGACCCAATCTACCTCCACCTTTCGTTTGGTCACTTATTTGTCGGGCACCCTGTATAATATTTTTTAATCACCAATATGTTTATCACTTATCACAAATGTTTATCGCAAATGCCTAAAAAGTTGTGAATACTATTACAATAAATATCCTTTGTGTATGTATGTATATATATATGTATAAATAATTAAGAATTGCTAACCATTTTTTTAATTATTCCAATCGAATTAATTGCTGATTTGTACTTTATACTTATATTTAATGCATTTTTTTTAATTTAATGATTGTTTCTTGTTTTATCATAACAATAATAACAGAGATACTACCGATTTAGCTTTTAATCCTCTTAGGATACACACGCATATGCACATAAATTTTAATTTACAAACTTCTAGTCTTTTTCATGCAAATAAACCACTTTATTTTCAGCCGAAGTTAAAGAACCAACCAGCATTCGATACATTGATCCGGCGATGATCGGCGTTCTCGTTGGCATGGCACTGATGTTTATCATCATTTGCGTCGTTCTTAGACTCTTCAGCAAGTAAGCAAAACAATTCGATTGGATATTAAACATAATTATCGTGTGCATTAAGTGCAGTCGCTATCTTAATAAATGCGTAATAAATGAAGCATACACACAGAAAAATATTATTCTATTGCTAAGTAAAATGATTACTCAGTTTACTTTACTTCTTTTAAGTAACAGTTATCTTTAACAAAGAATGTTTTCTTAATAGTAGTCTTAAAATAGACTTGTCACAAATTTTAGAAATACTCATTATCATGTACTCAAAAAAAGTAAATATTTTCTTTTGAAGAATATTATAAAATTTTATCGAAGAAAAGTCAGATATGGTTAATTTAATGTAAGAAAATTTATTAGATCAGAAAAATTTAATGTATTTCTTTCAATTATATAATTTAATATTCTTGATTGAAGTATTAAATTTATTAGGATTCAGAATATATTTTGAATAAATTTGATGCTTATGATAAACTTATGATAGATTTGCGGATATATGAACTTATGAAATACTTGAAACAAGTAATATTTACTTGTATATAGTATGTATTTTTCTGTGTGTATAAATATATAAATATATTATAATATAAAAATAAAGCTTTATTATAATATAAAGCATATAAATATATTATAATACAGCACACCATGTACCGTTTATATGGTTTCTTTTGTTTAGAATTGAACTTCTTGTACTTTTCGATTTTTCCTCTCTTTTTCTCTCCAACTTACATACATATATAATTTCAGTTTTAGTTCATCTAAAAAGAACAAATCTATAAACATATTCTAGTGAATCCCTCCTCTTTTATAAGAACTATAAATGATTAAATCGTCAAATTTACATGTACAAAAAATAGAATAAAATAAAATAGAAATAAAATTGGAAATCTAATTTATCTAATGTAGATATGTATTTAATTGAGATGTTTGTGACTTTATTTTTTAAAAATTGCAATGTTGATATGGAATATACGATAAACGCTATAAAATGTTTTATAGAACATTTTGCATTCTAAAATTTTTCAAAATATAGTTATTGTATGCCATTATGCATTGCTGCTGGAAATAAAGCGGCATATTATTTTATTTACTATAACTTATCATAGGATAATGGATTTGTGTGGACTTTAACATTTCTAAATTAACCTTGCTTTTACGTACATTGTTGTACGATTATTTATACGAGTATACTGATAGTATATTTTCAGAATTTTTTCCTTTATTTTCTATACATGTGTCTTTATCTCCTAATTTTTAAAACACAAATACATACACATATATATGTATACAGTGAGAGTTAAAAGTGAGTATATACTTCTCTTGCAAAAATGAAGTTTATTTGATAATTTTTATACACATACATAACATAAATTATAGGATAAAAAAATTTAAAGAATGCAAGTTTAATATTAGATTATACAAAATTATTCAAATTATAGAGTTAATGTACAATGTAGAATTGTCCAATGTTTTTAGAAAGAACGAATCAAAAATGTATATCCGTAAAAATAACACAGTTCAACAAAAAAAAAACACCGAAACGGAACTAGTCGTTTCTTATAGGTTTTTAGACGCTGAACACGAATCCGGTATCGAAATAGCTCCATCACGTCAGAATTTTGAAAAATTTGCAGTTAAAGTTGCGAAAAAGGGCTATTTTCACGAACTTTGTCATATAATAGCTACAATATGCTAGAGAAGTTTTATTACAATCAAAATAAAGTATGTTGTTAGGACTTTCAACCCTCAAAAGGAATTTTTGGTGTCGGTTATGGTTAATAAGATATCCATGGTTAAATACGGGGTGTATTGCAGAAGTTAGCTGTGACTTAGGTCATTGACGATTTACCAAATAGCTTTCAATTATATTTAAACTTAAGAGTTTTTTAGATCGCTGAATATGAATCCAATGTCAAAATTGTCAAATTCAAAATGGTGGACTCAATATGGCGGATGTCAAAACTTAAAAACATGTTTACATTGCAATTATAAACATTTGAGTGTTCTATAGTGTTATAATCTTTGATTTATCTAATCAATTTTATTTTTAAAAGATATATAAGTATTTATATAAGTACATTTACTCTAAGTGTACATATATATATATCATATAGTTATATTATACGTGTAAAAACTATCATATATGTATATACTGTCGAACTGTTAAGTTTCGAGACTCGCTTCGCATTTCCGAACGTTTGATCCGTTTGTGCTGCCACTTTAGGGGTTATTCACAATTCAATACACAACACGTGGTGCAAGTTTTAAATTATTTGATTCAATAGTTAATGAGATATGGTCACGCAAAGTTGTATTACAAAATTTTGTTTAAGTATCAGTGTAATGGAAAGAACACTTGACAACGCGCCAACATTAAATTCTGCGTTAACTTAGTGAAGTCTCCAACAGAAACGTTACAAATGATTCAACAAACCTAGTCCTCTGAAGCAAGCCCTTTCAAAATTTGATTCCCGTTTTTTTATGTCACTAGAACAACACAAATGCGCGCTGTGCGCGCGCTTTTATTTATGGACATTTTCCAATTTATTTAACTTTTCTTTCCTAACTTTAACTTTTTCTGTCACAAATTGTCAAACTGTCAAAATTCTCATGATTTGACAGTTGCAAATAACACGAATAAAGCAAGTCGCAGCGCACAAGCGAGATAGCCAATCAGCATCGCGGAAAAGCAACAACAATAAACTTCGATATATGCGAGTATCGACTTTACATGCCTTTTTTATATAGGGACTAGCACGCAGCGCGCGCTACGCGCGCGCCTTCCATATCCATTACCAATACACTTTTATTCTTTTTCCATTAAACATTTTTTATGATATATACACAAAATCATATACGTCACAGAATAAACCAATATAACTGCCTAATATCATAAATATTATTACCTAATATCATATTCTTCCTCCTTCTTTTTTCCTCCGGACTCTCTTTCTCTTTCTCTTTCCCATCTCCCTCTCTCACTCTCTCTCTTGCAGAAGTTAGCTGTGACTTAGGTCATTGACGATTTACCAAATAGCTTTCAATTATATTTAAACTTAAGAGTTTTTTAGATCGCTGAATATGAATCCAATGTCAAAATTGTCAAATTCAAAATGGTGGACTCAATATGGCGGATGTCAAAACTTAAAAACATGTTTACATTGCAATTATAAACATTTGAGTGTTCTATAGTGTTATAATCTTCGAGACTCGCTTCGCATTTCCGAACGTTTGATCCGTTTGTGCTGCCACTTTAGGGGTTATTCACAATTCAATACACAACACGTGGTGCAAGTTTTAAATTATTTGATTCAATAGTTAATGAGATATGGTCACGCAAAGTTGTATTACAAAATTTTGTTTAAGTATCAGTGTAATGGAAAGAACACTTGACAACGCGCCAACATTAAATTCTGCGTTAACTTAGTGAAGTCTCCAACAGAAACGTTACAAATGATTCAACAAACCTAGTCCTCTGAAGCAAGCCCTTTCAAAATTTGATTCCCGTTTTTTTATGTCACTAGAACAACACAAATGCGCGCTGTGCGCGCGCTTTTATTTATGGACATTTTCCAATTTATTTAACTTTTCTTTCCTAACTTTAACTTTTTCTGTCACAAATTGTCAAACTGTCAAAATTCTCATGATTTGACAGTTGCAAATAACACGAATAAAGCAAGTCGCAGCGCACAAGCGAGATAGCCAATCAGCATCGCGGAAAAGCAACAACAATAAACTTCGATATATGCGAGTATCGACTTTACATGCCTTTTTTATATAGGGACTAGCACGCAGCGCGCGCTACGCGCGCGCCTTCCATATCCATTACCAATACACTTTTATTCTTTTTCCATTAAACATTTTTTATGATATATACACAAAATCATATACGTCACAGAATAAACCAATATAACTGCCTAATATCATAAATATTATTAAACATTATATTTAATTCAACAATATATATTTATTTATATTATTACCTGATATTATATTTCTTTCTCCTTTCTCGTTTTTTTCTTCTGTCTATCTCTTTCTCCATATCTTTTGCTGATTCTTCCTCTTCTTTAATTTTAAATAAAACTTCTTTCTTTCTCTTTCTCTCTCTCTCTCTCTCTCGAAAAAGCATCTAGAGAGTATATATAGAAGCGCGTGCTTTTCTCTCGTTCTCTTTTCCGGTGTACTACCCTAGAGTACAGAAGTGTGTGCAATAATGTATTTTTATAAACGAATATCGTCAGTTTACTCTCCAAACTCTCTTAATATCCTGTTCTCATTTTACGTATTTCGCAACAGGTTATGGGCCCAGTCACCCTAATCGCGAAAATTGTTTAAAAAGGAGAGTTTGTTGTGAGAGTCGTGTTGCGAAAAATTATTTTTTGTGTGTGTAACAAACCGAGACGGTGAAAAATGTCGGACGAGATGTCTGCAAGACACATCACCAAATTCGACGGTACAAACTTTCAAGCCTGGAAATTCCAGATGAACTCGATATTCATCGCGCATGGTATTCACGATATCGTGTCGGGTGCGCGAGTGATGCCGGAAGACGACACGACAGCCCTAGCAAAAATGTGGATCAAGGAAAACGCAAAAGCCATGTTTCTTATATCATCTTCGATCGAGTATAGTCAGTTAGACTGTCTGCTGATGTGCATGAAAGCGAAAGAGATGTGAGACAAACTCAACAATATACATGAACAAAAATCGGCCACAAACAAATTAATGTTAACGCAAAAATTTCATGCCTACAAAATGGCCGCGAGTGATTCGATAGTGCAGCACGTGGCCAGAATACAGAATATGGCAAGACAATTAACGGACATTGGCGAAGTCGTGTCGGATGTGGTCGTGATGGCAAAGATATTGGCAAGCTTGCCGTCGAAGTACAATGCTTTCCAAACTGCTTGGGACAGCGTGAATCCTGTTAACCAGACACTAGAAAACCTGCAAGAAAGACTTATGAAAGAAGAAAATCGGCTAGCTGCAGATGACGATGCCACGAGTGCGTTTACCGCCATGAGTCTTGGCGCGAACCGGAAGTCAACATCTAGTAATAAAAATGGCGAAAGATCTAAAATTGACAAGAAAGAGATCGAATGCTATTACTGTAAGAAGAAAGGTCATTTTGCTCGTGAATGCCGCAAGAAGAAGCAAAATCAAAAATCAGAAATGACTGGAAACGAGTCACGTGAAGTCTCCAACATCACGTTGTGCCTTTGTTGCAACATCCTCGCCAAGTCTCGATCAACGGAGCGGGAAGAAAAATCAAAGCGCGCTGCCCACCTATTGAAGAAATAAAGAAACTCCTGAATCGAGATGTACGTGATGTCTGGTTCACCGACAGCGGGGCTTCCCAGCATATGACCAACCGACGGGACTGGTTTAGTGAATTTCGCGTGTGTAGTGGCGACATTGTTTTCGGCGATGACGGTATTTGCGAAACGCAAGGTGTCGGTACAATCATAATAAACAAGTTCGTAAACGGCGTATGGAGCGAATCGCGTATCGAGGACGTACTATATGTTCCTAAAATTTAGAAAAACCTTTTTTCGGTCGGCGTGTGTGCATCTAAAGGTTTTCAAATGTGTTTTGAAGAGAAAAGTGTCTCGATTGAACGCGATGGCAAATTGTTTGCTCTTGGTACAATGCAATAGAACAGAATTTACCGAATGTTCTTCGAAGTGAAGACTGCTCGGGTCAAAGAAGAAGCCAACATATCCACGACAAATCTAAGAGTGTGGCATAAACGTCTTGGACATGTGAACAAGCGTACGTTGCGTGAAATGACCGAAAAAGGTGTCGTCCAGGGAGTAAAACTAACGGATGTCAACGATTTTTTTACGAAGCCTGTCAAATCGGTAAATCACATCGACTTCCGTTCAAGAAATACGAAGATGTCAAAGTTACACAACCCGGTGAATTTATACACACCGATGTGTGTGGACCATTCTCAACTGAATCGCTAAAAGGAAAAAGATTTTTTATAACTTTCAAGGACGACATGTCAAATTTCCGCCATGTCTATTTTTTGAAACACAAGTCAGACGTGTTAGAATGTTTCAAAGAATACGAGAGGATGGTAGAAAACAAGTTTGGACGTCCCATGAAAGTGCTACGGTCGGACAATGGTCGGGAATACTGCAATAGTGACATGAAGCAATATTTGGCATCTCGAGGAATTCGTATGGAGAACACCGCGCCGTACACTCCCGAACAGAACGCGAGATCGGAACGTGACAATAGAACAATAGTGGAAAGCGCAAGAACAATGATTCACGCAAAGAATCTTCCATTGTCGTTGTGGGCAGAGGCAGTCAACGCGGCAATATACGTGCTAAATAGAACGACGTCTAGCAGAAACTCAAATGCAACGCCGTACGAAATCTGGGTTGGAAAGAAGCCAAGCTTGTCTCACCTCAGGATCTTTGGGTACGAAACCTACTTACACATCAATAAGCAGTTCAGACAGAAATTTGATCCAAAAGCAAAAAAGGTACTGTTAGTAGGGTACCAAGGAGATTCGGCAAATTACCGGCTTTATGATCCAAAGACAAGGAGTGTTTCAGTATCAAGAGACGTCGTTTTCAATGAAAAAACTCAAGGAGAAGAACTGTCGACAGGAGAGACTCCTGTGGACAAAATAACTTTCCCTCAAGAAGAATACGAAGAAGTTCTTGCAAATGAACCAGTTGCAGAAGAAGTACCAGACGATTCAATCCAGGAAAAAGCAGGAGCTGGTGGCAATCCGCAGCCAGCAGTTGAACAGAGAAACCTCAGGGATCGAAGCACAATTCGAACACCTGCCAGATATGCTTGTATTGCTGAGTGCAATGTTCCAGTCACATATCAAGAAGCCGTTAACGGTCCAGACAGAGAAGAGTGGATAACAGCAATTAAAGAGATGGAAGCTCACGAGGTAAATAAAACCTGGAACATTGTACCAAAAACTGAAGACAGAAAACTTATAGATTCAAAATGGGTTTTTAAAGTTCTACGAGACACATCTGGAAATATTTGTCGATATAAGGCACGATTGTGTGCCAGAGGCTTTAAACAGCAACAAGGAGTGGATTATGCAGAAACGTTTGCCCCAGTCGTTAGATACGACTCTCTGCGAGTTCTACTGGCCACAGTCACAGAGAAAGATTTAGAACTCGTGCAATTCGACGTTAAAACGGCATTTCTCTACGGTGAGCTGAAAGAAGAAATATACATGGAAATTCCCGAGGACCTTTTCATCGGTGAAGAAAAGAAGAAAGGAGTGATGTGCAAGTTAGTGAAGTCGCTTTATGGTTTAAAGCAAGCGCCCAGGTGTTGGAACCAAAAATTTACTGATTACCTAAAACAGTTTAATTTAAAAGAATCCCAAGCTGACAAGTGCATTTTTCACGGTAGTGTTAGCGGAAGTGAAGTGTACCTGGCGCTCTTCGTAGATGACGGGCTTATTGCTGCAGAGTCACGCGAGGCTTTTAACTCAGTAATTGAACTGTTTGAGAAGTCGTTTAATATTACCGTAAGCGATCCGAAAATCTTTGTCGGGCTTCAAATAAAAAGAGGCCGTGTAAATAAAACGATGTTTCTGCATCAATAAGCGTATGTTAAAAGTATTATTAAGAAATTTAAGATGAACGATGCCAAAGCTAATAGTGTACCTGCAGATCCAAATACGATTCTAAGTCCGGTAGAATTAAGCGAAAACGGTTTGTCAAAAGTGCCTTATCGAGAGGCAGTTGGCTCCCTTATGTTCCTGTCAGTCGTATCGCGACCTGATATCGCATACGCGGTTAATGTTGTGAGTAGACATTTAAGCAAACATAATAATTGTCACTGGCTGGCTGTGAAAAGAATATTTATATATTTAATAGACACATCCGATCTAGGTATAGAATACAGAAGCGGCGGGAGTAAGTTAGAGCTTATCGGTTATTCAGACGCAGACTATGCAAACGACGTAGAAACTTGGAGGTCAACAACTGGATATATGTTTAGTCTCGCGAATGGTATAGTAACTTGGTCCTCTAAGAGGCAAAAATCGATCGCTCAGAGCACAACCGAATCCGAATACGTAGCAGCAGCAGAGGCTGCAAAAGAAGCTGTATGGTTAAGAAATTTGTTGAGTGATATCGGATGTCCATGCAAAAATCCAACTATAATAAACATTGACAATTAGAGTGCTATAAAATTAATAAAGAATCCGGAATTTCATAGACGTACTAAGCACATAGACGTCCGATATCATTATATGCGTGAAAAAGTTGAAGATGGTGAATTATGCGCAGAGTATGTATCTACCGAACTGCAGTTAGCAGACATCTTTACCAAAGCATTACCGCCAGTACATTTCAAAACCTTGTGTTCAAACTTAGGATTAATATATCCCAAGAAGCACTCAAACGGCGGGAGTGTTGAAATATAAGTTTATCGCGCTTATGCCGGATGTGCGTTTCCATGTAAGCGGTATAGAAGCGCGTGCTTTTCTCTCGTTCTCTTTTCCGGCGTACTACCCTAGAGTACAGAAGTGTGTGCAATAAAGTATTTTTATAAACGAATATCGTCAGTTTACTCTCCAAACTCTCTTAATATCCTGTTCTCATTTTACGTATTTCGCAACAATATTATTACCTGATATTATATTCCTTCTCCTTTTTTCCTTTTGTCTAACTCTTTTTCCATGTCTTTTGTTTATTGTTCCTCTTCTTTAATCTTAAATAAAACTTCTTTCTTTCTCTTCCTTCTCTCTCTTCCTCTCTCTCTCTCTCTCTCTCTTTTATTCGTCTTTTCTTCTTCCTCTTTCTTTTCTCTCTATATTAACTTAATTTAATATATTCACAAATAAATATCAATATATTATGACATTTAATACTAATCACTCATGAAATGTCACCGAACTGTCACCAAACTGTCGAACTAACCCGATAACATTCGTTCGACCGCATTCGATTCACATCATCGACCATCAATCAGACACGCATTTTTAAATATTCTTTAAATATATTTATACTACGAATATTTACTAACCCCGCTCACGATGTACAAAGTGTCACCGAACTGTCACCGAACTGTCACACCAAACTGTCAAACACCGAACTAAACTCGATAAAACTTTCACACCTCTCATCGACGCATCATCGACCGCCAATCAGACACGTAAAATGGCAACAATAGATTCGATTAATGCGACTCAAAAACATACTTCAGACGTTACACGAATTTTTTTATTATGGATGGATCTGTATCTTCGAAACGTTACTCTAAAGGCCATGGCATATAAAAAAACTTAAGCAGTAAGACTTAAGACGTAAGTGAATTGACCAATCACGATCAAACAGTAAGGCAGCCATGTTGAAACGTAAGCAACGCTGGAAATTCCGTATGGATGAAATTCTTAAGTCTTAAGTCTTACTGCTTAAGTTTTTTTGTGTGCCATGGCCTTTATGCATATAGTTGACTCTCCGTAGGCTTGTTAAATTATTTGTAATCTTTCTGTTGGCAACTTCTTTAACTTAACGCAGAATTTAATGTTGGCGCATTATCAAGCGTTCCTTCCATTATACCGATTTTTAAACAAAATTTTGTAACACTTCGTGTGACTGTATTTCATTAACTATTAAACCAAATAATTAAAAACTTGCATCATGTGTTGAGTATTGAGTTGTGAATAACTCCTAAAATGGCAGCACAAACGGATCAAACGTTTGGAAATGCGAAGCGAGTCTCGAAACTTAATTGTTCGACAGTGTATACATGATGATTTAGAAATACTTGTATAAACTTTGGAGATGAGTTCTCCACACATAAGAAAAAAATATCATATACATATATGTCCGGAAATGTCTGGTTTATGAGTTATAATCGAAAGATTACAGCGACAAAAACATTTTTTTAAATATTACTGTCCGTGCATGTACTTTGGTATATTTCAAACTTTTAAGTTTTACCTATTCTTCTTTCCCCGGCGTACTAATCTTCCACGTTTCGGTACTCGAGAATATCATTATCAAAATTATATTGCTGAATTTTTATTTAAAAGACTTTATACTTTTGATAAGCGTATTGATGTTTTTTTTTAAATAATGCGCAGATTATATCCAATAAATAATTAATTCAACATACTTATGTTTTATTTTTGAACACTCTATATATGTAAAAACGTGTTTATTTCAGTTTATATGTGTAGTATACGTAAGACTATTTCTGTAAATTAACTTAAATATCCAGTTTTTCATTGTCAGACTATGTATAAATCTTGATTTTTACAAATTTTTGTTTGTTAATAACTTTTTAATAAGCAACGAGCGACGATTAAATTAGAAGAAAAAGTTACTCACAATTATGTCCTTGATAACATATGTCAAGGTCAAGGTCATTGGGGCTGGGTCCCCTATTCGCTATATTTACCAATATAAGTTTGTGACTTAAACAATAAACAAACATACAGGGTGCGGCGCCAAAATCCGGACAAATGAAAGATTATTTTCAAACATAATTTTTATTGCAAAAACGGAAAAGTACACAAATTTTTTTTTACTGAATTGTTTGTAAGATCATAAAGAACACATTTACTCAATATATCCTCCCCCTGCTTGAATGACTGCCTCCATTCTCGGTCTGAAGCGTTCGCAGGCCCGTTTTAATGCGTCACGGTCCATATCGGCGAATGTCGCTTCAATATCGGCTCTCAATGATGCGACGTTTGGATGTCTGGTCTTGTTGGTGACCCTTTCAACCACGCTCCATACATAGAAGTCCAAAGGATTTAAATCTGGGCTGTTGGGAGGCCAGAATTCTTTGGACCAAAACATGTCGACGTTGTCGGACAACCAATTTTGAACCAAATGACTTGTGTGGGCGGGCGCACCGTCCTGCTGGAAAACATACGGCTTTCCAGACGACACAGTTTCCATCCACGGCTTCACTACATTTGTCAGAACACGCAAATAAACATCTTTTGTGAGCGCCCAGCGCGAACACTTTCGATAATCGCGGCTCTTCGTTATACTCCGCACTTGGTTTCAACGTTGCGACTGTTTCAAGGTTATGACTGTTTAGTACATGCGTCAAGCTATTTGGACGCCAATCGCGATCTCTACAAGTGGTACAGAACGGCGGGAAATTCAAATTGAATTTTGTCCGGATTTTGGCGCCGCACCATGTATAAGTGGAAAATTATTGTATTTTAATCTTGAACCAAAAAATGGAACAAATACATAAGTTATTCACTCTTTTTACGCACTCTTTTTTAAATGCTTAAAAATTATTAATAATAATTAACTAATATTATCAATAATAATAAAATAATAATAATTAAGGGATTATGCTTAGTCAGAAGGTCAAAAAAGATGAACTTTTAGGAATTTTTTTTGAAAAAGCGTATGCATGTTTTTTTACAAAAGAGTCTATATTCAAAAAGGTTACGTTTGACAAGTTACAGTAAAATTTTGATGCAAAAGTATTAATTTATAACAAAGTTATAGCCGATGTCCGAGAAGCCTTTATTCCAAAAGCGTTTTGCGGTGACCATTGCTGTTTGGAATTGGGTTATTTGCAATCAAAAATTCGAAAAAATTTAGTTAATATATTAGTTTATTTAGTCTTTAACCGTTCCCTGTTACAAAAAATTAATCTGCGACAAAATGGCGGCCGCTTAAAGTGAAATTATTAATTTTTGTAAAAAAGAACGCTCATTTTTCGTAAAATAAAACTACGCATTAGAAAAAAATCCTTCGTTCAAAGAATAGATTTTTATGTTTAAAAAAAGCTTGCAAAAGTTGAAATAGATTGATGCAACGGTTTTCGAGATATTTTGGTCACCGACTTTGAAAATGTTATCTTGAAAAAAACGCGTTTAAAGTTTCAAGTTCAGTTCACAAATAAAAAATTTATTTTTTAGCTTACACAGAATCATCTATTCCAGGCGCATACAGTAGGCCTTCTGCTGCAGCAGTTGCTGCGTTCAAAACATTAATTTGCTTTTGCTGACGACGCATTCTTCCCTCCCGAGTACTCTTTTGTGCGCGACGGTCAGCAATATTTATGCGGGCAGCGTCTTCGTTCTCCGCATATTTATGGAAGTTTGGACTGCAGCTTACTCCGATACATTATAGCATTTTCAGTAATGCTCCTAAGCCTTCATTAAAAACGCAGGCAACGATGTATGCGGCTAATTCGACAGTAATTGAGTCACTTGGGATTATTTTCGGGCTGGTTTTCCAAATAAGTTGGTTGTAACTTTCATTGTTATTTTGAGTGAAACCGCCAACACATCTTTCTAGTAAATTATCTTTACTGAGATCTTTATAAATCGGCTTTATTGCAGTCAAAACATTTGTAGGTAAAGGCTTATAATCGTGTTTAAATGAGACGAGCTCTACATTCGCCGAAGCGCGTTGCCAAGCACACCATGACTCTTTGCCAGTCGGGCATTTGTTATGACGCGGACGCTTATCTGTGGAGCTGTAATGATCATATGTAGTCCATATCGCGTTTTTCATGTTTTCCACTGAGTCACAATGTCGTCGTATCGCTAGGCCATAATACACGGTTAATTTATCGATCATTTTTCCTGTTAGCTTGCCTTTGCCACCGAGCCCTTTTTTTTGCACTCGCGCAGTCGATTCCCTATGCTTTTTTGAACGTGTTCAATACATTCTTTTTTAGTAATGCGAGTATCACCATAAGGAGCAGCATTTATAATACCCGTGTATGTTTTAATCTATAATTAATGTAATTTTTCTCTGAACGTTGAAATATTTCTATGATTGCGTCCATCTCCATTTTACCCGATGACCCTTTGTAATTTGCAGAATATTCTTTTTGATGTGTCTCTAGCCATTCTTTGTATTCTATAGTACCTTCTTTTTTGCTCCAAAATCCACACATTTTACAATGTGAACTTTTTACAAAAATGTTAATCACTTTGCAAATGTAATATCCGATAATAGAAGACGCGCCGAATAAAGAAGTAAATCCGCGCTTTTTCCACTTCCCGTCTCCAAACACAGTTAAATCAGTTGTTTTATCCACGTTTCGTGCTTTACAAGTCTGTGCTATTTCTTCTTTCATGGCATTTTTGAAAAAAATTTTAACAAAGATTTTAATACAATTGTATATTTGTTGTAAAATCATATTGTACGTGCTGTGATAAAAAAACTGCGGCATGTCCATTAAGCCGCAAAATTTTTCAGCACCTTTCAATCCTAAGTCTAGTACCCTTATTGCAAATATAAAACTATTTATTTTATATGAATGTCCAATGAAAGAGCACAAAGGAATATATTGAAGCATGCATTAATCACATAATAATGCGATTTTAAACCCGAGGCCGCACGCGCTTGTGGTTCGAAATTTAATATTTCCATCGCACCGTTTGCATTTAACAAAATTCGAAATTGCAGCAAATACGGTGATGAAATTCAAAATTCTATATTCTATATTATTGTCTTGCCGCACAATAATCTCTGTTTGCATCTTCAATTTTTTCGCAGATGCACTAAAAGTATTTTCGTTATGGTCTGTTTTTGTTTAACTTTCGGTGAACAACAAAGATGAAATGATACCGTGAGCGTTGCGGTCATTAAGTGGAACGGGCCCATGGCGGTTAGCCAATCAGCAAGCGGAACGCCATTGTCGCTTCTCTGATTATATGGGACTCTACCCTAATGCAGTTGCTGCTACGTTCATTAAAGCGCTTCGCGCTATACCTGTAGTGGGATTCAGTAACTTGCTATCGATAGTTTTCGATATCGTTAACTAGCGACAGCCAATGGCAAGGACAATCCTGATAAAAAGCGCAACTATCATAGGCTATCGCTCGCTAACAATACGCTCGACAACGATAATCGTCGCTAAGACGTTAGAGAATCCCGCTACTGCGCGGAGCACTTCAATGAACGTGTACTTCAAGTTGTATATCTCCAACAAATTTCAGCGGATTAACTTGAAACTATCAGGGAATATTTTTAACATAATGTATTTCAAGAAAATGTGAAAGCTCAAAAATCGAAAATTTGAAAATTTCTGACTAGGCATAACCCCTTAATAATAATTATTATTAATAATAATTTATTATTATTAATGGTAAATGTGCATATTAGGTTACATCTTACCGATGACTTTGACCTTGACATATGTTGTCAAGGACATGACCCTGAGAAATATCTCAAAAACTATAAGAGACTGCCAGTTAAGTTATAAGGAAAAGTTACTCAGGGTTATGTCCTTGACAACATATGTCAAGGTCAAAGTCATCGGTGAGGTGTAACCTAATATTTACCTTAATATTAATTATTAATTAATATTCCATAATGATAAACGAATCACATGCAACTTGTCAAGACACTAAAGATCTTTGCTCTATTGAGAGTTTGAATAATAATGATATAAGAACAAAACGAAATCTCGCAGAGAGAAATATCATTAACAAAAATGATTATTTTTGAGTCTTTTATTTCCCTTCAAAGTTTGTCGATCTAATTTTTTTATACCCTATATATAATGTTATATTATGATTATATATGATAAAAAATGCGCTCCTATAATTCTATTAAAAAAACTTTTTTTGAAACTTTAAATAAATATACAAGAAAATTAAATGTCGAATCTTTGGGAGCGTGTGAGAAATCGATAAACCAACAAAAAAAATCCTTTAAAGATTTGCTCATTTTTATTTTGTTTTGAAGAAAATCACAATAAAAAAAAACAAAAAAATTTTTATTAAAAAAATTAAAACAACATTAAAATTATTAAGTTTATCGAAAAGTACCATGAGATAATAGTTGTAGAGCATGGAATTAAGAAAAGAGAATGAATTAAAATCTTCCTAAAGTAAAATTAGAGGATTGTAAATAAATACACGACAACGCAAGATTATTGTATCCTGTTTACTTTAGTTTATGTACATTCCTGTTATCATTAAGGAAGTAACAATATGAATAAATAAGTAAACTGAAACGAAAAAATGAGAACGTTTTAATTTCACTTTACTTATTTATTTACACTTATTTATTCATGTTGTCACTTCCTTAATAGAATGTAAATATAAACTAAAGTAAACAGGATACAATGATTTCGCATTGTCGCGTATTTATTTACAGTCCTCGAATTTTACTTTAGGAGAATTTTAATTCATTTTCTTTATTTAATTCTTTATTTAATAAAGTATGCACTCCGAAACCAGCGCTGGCTCTAAATTGCCATTTGTACATTAATTAATCTTTATTTAATGCTTTTAACAACTTTTATTTCATGGTACTTTTCGATAAACCTAATAATTTTAACCTAATAGTTTTATTTTATTTAAACCAAATAGTTTTATTTTTTTATTGAATATTTTTTTGTTTCCTTGTTTTGTGATTTTAACAACCAAAACAAAGCAAAAACGAGCAAATTTCTAAAAGACTTTTTTTCTTAAATTATCGATTCCCCACACGCACCCAAAGTTTTGACATTTAAATTCGGGACACTCTGTATATCTCATGCTTTTATTTTTACAAAACATTTATAAATCTTAAAAGATAACATCAATTGTGAAGATGTAATTGGAAAAATTTTGCACATCTTTTGCGCATATACTTGTACTCTATGTATATTGCAAGAAATATTTTGTCGCACAAGCTATTGTTTTAGCTATTGATTTAGCTATTGATAACAAGCGAAAAAGCAGTTGCAAAAAACTAAATTTGAATCTATTCTCATCTAGTGCGATATAAAATTTCAGAGCTCGCTGGCGAGAAAATCGCACCATCTTTAATACACCTAACGCACGATTGATGAACGTTTCGCTATTGAGAGAGAATAAACTTTTACACGCTCAGGAGAGACGTGGTTCAAGGGCGAGCGTACGGATCCCATCAAGGCAACCCTCGATGGCTTCCTTAAGAGCCAACTCGCCAAATGCTTCACAAGGTGCGAAATACTTTCACTACTCACAGCACAGAGTAAGCCGTACAGATTTTTATTCACTTACTAAGGCCCATTCTACAATAAGTCATATGTCGTTAGTCGTAAGCAAATTGATCAATCACAGTCGAATATTCTCGGAATAATCGACTGTCGTTAGTCAATTTGCTTACGACTAACCACATACAATTTATTGTAGAACGGGCCTAAGCAAGCAACTTACTACACAAAGTCCCGTTCAATAGAGCAAGTAACTTTTTTGTTTGTTTCGAAACATTTCCAGTGAGACATGCTTTTACATGCTTGATAGGAAATAATAGCATACCTCGTATTCTTTTGTTTTGCTTTGATTTCTCAAAGATCGCTTCTTACCAAGCATCTGATTTTACTGTCATAGTAGCAAAATATTACAACTTCTGTGATTATGTAAGTATTGAGAATAGGATCTACGTTCATATGACATTTTTTACTTAGAATGCTTTCATTCTACAATAAGTAAAAAATGCCATATGATATATATATAAGAATTATTTACTTTATCTACCTATATATCTACTTTTATAAAGAAGAACTTTTTTTATGCTTCTTAATGCGGAATCTTTCCAAACTTTACGCATGTATAGTCGCCTCAAGAGCATAGAATGGCGTAGATAAATTGTTAAACAAATCGAGGCTTTATCTCTTTGCCTGCAGTAGGATGCATTGCTAAAATCGTTTCCACGAGTAATTTTTATAATCTTATTATTTTAACCAAAACTCAAAAATATATACTGTTTAAACATTATTATTTTTTATTATTAGTTTTATATCAAAATTAGTGATACATCCTACAAATTGATATACTTTTATATCGATTGATTATTGAATTATCAATCTTTTCTCCTTATTGTTCAATTATTATTCTTTTCTCCTTATTGTTCAAATATTATTGCACATATTATGTATAACCAATAAATATTGGGGGTGATTACGATAATTACGGCCCCCTATTTGAAAGCTCGTTTCTGAAGACATTTTTGACGAGGAACACGGCAAAAACAGTAAAAAAAATTTCCGACCAATAGTTTTCGAGATATATCACTTTAAAGTATTGGACATGATAATAAAACTTTAGGTAAATATGCATATTAGGTTACACCTCACCGATGACTTTAACCTTGACATATGTTGTCAAGGACATGACCCTGAGTAACTTTTCCTTATAACTTAACCGGCGGTCTCTTATAGTTTCTGAGATATTTAAAGTTAACATTTGGGTAATAATATAGAATTGTAAAGTCCTAAAAAACAAGAAACTTTTAGACCCAGATAACCCTGAAGATGCACAATTAATTGCTGAATTATTAGAGAAATCCGATAGCGAAGAAGAAGAAGAAAACGATGAATTCCATTTATATCTTTCAGACATCGAAGAAAACGGAGAATTAATACCAGAAAGCGATTCATTAAATAACAATAACAATACTCTTCCATTTACATCTACATAATTAAACAAACCAGATTATTTATCGATTACCGAGAAAGCTTTAATACATGATCCTTTTACAAGGGGAAGGCACGGGTTGGGAAATTCAGTTTGGGATCAGCCTTCTTGTGATGGTAGTGTACCCTTAGGGTGTAAATATATTACAGTCATAGGGCGCACTATCCAGCCAATTCCGAGAAAAAGCGTCTTAAAGTTTTCCAAGTAGCTTATATATAAGAAAGTTTTCTCACCTGTCAAGCGGCCGTCTGGCTAAGGCGGTAGCGTGTCCGACTCGCATGCCCGTAGTCGCAGGTTCGATCCTTATAACTTGATTTTTTTTTCTTTTTTTTTCGTCCGAATAATCATCCAATAAATATTTTTTTACTTCTAAATAAAAATTTATTCATTTACAAGTTATTTTATTGAAAAAATAGAAATTTTTAACATTTGTCTTTAAACACTCTTTTTAACTTTCTTTTTATTCATCCACAAAATTTTTACAAATTTTTACATTACTTTTCTGACATATTTTTATTTGTAAATATTTATACGATTTTTCAATATAAAGGATATACCTAATACAAAAGATATACACAGTGAACAGGGTGTGTGTGTACAAGAAAGTGTAGGTAAGAGATATTCGTTTCGAGGTAACGGTTTTTACCTGGCCATGTGCAGCTGGTCCCGTAGACAAAAGATATATATCCCAGCCAAGGGGTCGAAACAGGTCGAAACAAGTCGGGAGCGTCTTCGGCAGTTCATTTTTGAACATTGCTGTGATCGGACGTATTCCGTAGTGTCGTGATATAAAGGAAAAAAACGTATTTCGGTGAAAAATGTTGACTAGTGAAGAAATTCCTGGCCCTTCGAAGGTTGAAGAGAAAATTCCTGAAGATTCAATGCACAGCGAAATGTCGAAATTGCGATTGAAGGATGCAGTGGTATATTACGAAGGATTGCTTGCAGAAAATAATTTAATTGCATCGGAATCTTCAGCAACAATTTCTCACGAAGCTATGCTGATAGGAAAAGAACTTTATGAAAATACACTAGAAATGTTGGGCGAGAAAAAGCTTGTGATTGAATAGGAAGTAATTCATAATGATGAAGAGTATGAAGAAATGAGTTTTAAAGAAGTCGAAGAAGATGATTTATCGGACGAGTATGAACCAGAACAAAAAAAAAAGATAGACGGCGGAGTATATTTCTTTTGACTATAAAATAGAAGTCATTAACATAGCCAAAGCACATCCTACGTGGAGTTTGCAAACTTTGCAAAAGAAAGGATGTCGTCGCTTAAAAAAAATTGAGTATTTATCGCGGTGGAAAGAAGCAGTCGAAAAGGGTCGAAAACTTTCGATAAATATTCTGTCATCGATTCCTGGACATACGACCGTTTCGTTGAAACTAGGCAAAGTTATCAACAAGTCACGACCAGAAATTTACAGCAGTGGGCTTTGGCTGCTGCAGAACAATATCCAGATTTTAAATTCAAAGCTTCTGATCGATGGGTGACGAAATTTAAAAAAAGGCACGGAATTCGTCAACGAAAAGTCACCAAATTCGTTTCTCAAAAAGAGGTAGTGACGATTGACGAAACCTTGGCCTCTGCAGAGATCTTTCACGCACAAACTTTGCGTTTGATACCTAATTTCGACGAGGATTATGTCATTAATATCGACCAAACAGGTACGTGGAAAAGCTTTAATTGTAAAAAGTCCAAACATTTTTGGTAAATATGCATATTAGGTTACACCTCATCGATGACTTTGACCTTGACATATGTTGTCAAGGACATAACCCTGAGTAACTTTTCCTTATAACTTAACCGGCGGTCTCTTATAGTTTCTGAAATATTTAAAGTTATGATTTCACAATTTTAATGATTTTTCTATTATAAAATAAAGAAAAATAAAAGTTGTTTACCTTGTATTTACGTAGATCAGACGTGGAAAAAGTGTTTCTTTACATTTCCAGAGACGAAACTTTTTGGATTTTTTTACTTTCCACACAAAGCGAGGTTCAACGCAAACCTATGTGTCTAGTTTTTTTATAGTGGA